>NC_073385.1:58837384-59067384 GCF_028641065.1 Leucoraja erinaceus
GTTTTACCGCTATCCCTCGTGGGCCGGATAAATCTGGTCAAGATGGTCGTCCTACCCAAATTCCTGTTTCTTTTCCAACACGTCCCTATACTTATCACTAAATCTTTTTTTGATAAATTAGAAAGGACAATATCTAAATTTTTATGGGGTAGCAAACCGGCTAGAATCCGAAAGGCGATACTGCAGTCTCCTAAGAGTGACGGCGGTTTGGCACTTCCTGACTTTAGGCGATACTGTTGGGCAGCTAACTTGCAAAAACTCCTGTATTGGATGAATGATGATTGCGACCACCTACCGACCTGGGTACACATGGAAAAGGCGAGTTCACATCTCCCGTTGCGGTCTGTCCTATGCTCCCAACTCCCCCTACCTATAACATCTGTGGGTGCAGGCCCAATTGCGTCCCTCTCGCTCAAGATATGGAGTCCACTCAGGAAAAACTTCGGTTTACAAGGCCCTTCCATCTTGACCCCACTGCTTAAAAACCACATCTTTAAACCTTCAAGTACAGACCACGCATTCAAAACCTGGCATAGCAACGGTATCAGTAGTATCAAAAACCTATACAAGGATGGCATCTATTCATCTTTTGTGGAGCTCTCGTCCAACTATAGCCTCCCAAACGCCCACCTTTTTCGTTTTTTCCAGATTAGGGATTTTGTGAAGAAGACATTCCCCCATTTCCCAAATCGCCCCCCCAAAACCCTGACCGATACCATCTTAGCTCTAGATCCCAACCGGAAGAAATGCATCTCTGTTTTGTATAACTTGTTAGTGTCGGTTATATTGAAACCTCATACCTCATTAAAAGCTGCGTGGGAGGGTGAGCTGAATACGAAACTAACAGACCAGCAATGGGACTCTGCCTTGGACTTGACCCATTCTTCCTCCATATGTGCCCGTCATGGCCTAATCCAATGCAAAGTCCTTCACAAAGTCCACTACACAAATGCAAGATTACTTAGAATTTACCCTGCTGTTCGGGACACCTGCAACAGATGTAATCAATCTCCTGCCAACCATAGCCATATGTTTTGGTCTTGCCCTAAACTAGCAGCCTTTTGGAGGAGTGCTTTCGACTTGATAAGCAGAGCATACGGCCAGACTCTTCCTCCAAACCCACTGTCAGCCATTTTCGGTACTCCTCCCAACACCAACCTCTCTGTTGCGGTGAAACGGGTTCTAGCTTTTACAACCTTGTTAGCCCGGAGACTGATCTTGCTTAACTGGAGGTTCACCTGTCCCCCGACACACGCCCGCTGGATTAAGGAGGTGCTTTACGATTTAAAGCTTGAAAAATTTAGGTTCTCTCTCAAAGGCTCTACCAAGACATTCCTAGATACATGGAACCTTTTCTTGGAACTTGTTAACTCTCTCAACTTGTCCCCAGACTCAGAAGAGGACTGAGTGCTCTCCACCATTGTTCTGCTCTACTGCAGCTGCTCTCCCCTTAACCCCCCCCCCCCCAACACTTATTTATTTAATTACTTACTTATTTACTGTTATTAGTGACCCCCTTTTTTTTAGTACTTTTTGTTTAGTTTATCTTACCATATTTGTGTGGATGTGTATGTATGTGAGTGTTGTTTGTCCCCGTTTGGTTCCGACCTGATTCGGGTGGGTTGAAGGTGGGTAAGGGTAAGGGCTTTGAGGGTCGCTTACATACTGTTGCACAATTATGCCTTGACTGTCACTGTCTGTTATCATTGTATGTATGCAAATTGCTGTGAAATTCAAATAAAAAGATTTAAATCAAAAGCATCAGAAAAGGGCCCACAGAACATTGTGGAGGACACGGTCTTAAAGCTAGATGTGAGCTTTTGTGAGCAACATTGGGAAGCATTACTCCACACTGAAGGTGGAAGAAATCTGAACACACTCCCCACAGCCAAACATTTTGTGAATTATGGAGGTAGTTGTAAATTTTAGAATTGATGCATCGATATGGAGTAAATGTGAGTCATGGGTTGAAACAGAGATGACCTGTGATCTGATGTTCAATTAGCCTCCGCCTGATCATATATTCCCATCTGTGGCTCATAATTGAGTTTTCTGCATGTGAATTCTACACTATCTACTTAATTAGCTTCATTAATCCTATTTAATTCAAATGTCCAGAAACCATGGGGGAAAAAAAACTGCTGGAGGAACTCAGCAAGCCAGGCAGTATCTGTGGAGGGAAATGAACATATGACGTTTCAGGTCGAGACCCTTCATCTGCACTGCCGGCACACCTATTTCATTGACAGAGTTCTTACCCTTCACTGATGACTCATTCTCCCATCTCATATCAGATCAGAATCACACTTTATTCCCCAAATATATTTTGCAACATACGAGGAATTTCATTGGCCCGGTCAGTCATACAATTAAAAGCAACCAATCACTCAAAAAACATTTTAACATGAACATCCACCACAATGACTCCTACACATTCCTCACTGTGATGGAAGGCGAAATAAAGTTCAAGCCCTTCCTTTTGTTCTTCCTCGGTCGGGGGCCTCGAGCCCTCCGTTGACTCCAAAGTTCCTCCTCCTCCTCTTGGACACCCCCTCTGGCCTTTTACCCACCCTCAACCTTTTGATTTCTATCTATCTGCGACCAGAAATCATTGCCGGACACTACAAAGGTGGAAATGCACAAGCCTATTTAGTGAAACAGCCCAGCAAGAAACTCTTCAAAATGCTGAAGTAAACACAAGTTTGGATTTATCGCTAATATTGACAAACTCACCAAATGACATCCAGCAAACTCATGTCATCTTCCTCATCCATGGCAACTGTATGGAAAGACACACAGTTCATGAAAGTAGTTGTTCATATTCTGCGCCAACCCAAATCATGCACAAGCAGACACCCAGGAACCCAGAGATCAGGACCATTTATTCTCAAATTCAGAGGAGAACCATGGGGTAGGAAAATATTAATGCATATTTAATGGCACCACAACGTTCCTTATGATATTCGGTGCCTCAGCTAATGAAGGAAGGTATCCTAAATGCCTCCCCCCCCCCCCCCCCCCCCCTCTAGATTCTGGGACTCAGGTGTTTGCAGGATTCCCAAAAGGTTAATTGCAGGTTGAATTTGTAAGGAAGGCAAATGCAATGTTAGCATTCATTTTGAGAGGACTAGAATGTAAAAGCAGGGAGGCTGATGTAATGCTGAGGTGAGATTTCCTGGTCAGACTGCATTTGGGAGTATGATGGGATGATGAGATTTCCTGGGCCCCATATTCTGAGGGAGGATGTGTGAAAGGTCTGGCATTGGAGAGGGTTTCACTAGAGGAGGTTTCAGAAACATGAAACATAGAATTAGAGGAGTAGGCCATTCGGCCCTTCGAGCCTGCACCGCCATTCAATATGATCATGGCTGATCACCCAACTCAGTATCCCGTACCTGCCTTCTCTCCATACCCCCTGATCCCCTTTGCCACAGGGCCACATCTAACTCCCTCTTAAATATAGCCACTGAAGTGGCCTCAACTACCCTCTGTGGCAGAGAGTTCCAGAGATTCACCACTCTCTGCGTGAAAAAGTTCTTCTCATCTCGGTTTTTAAAGATCCTTAAGCTGTGACCCCTGTCCTGGACTTCCCTAACATCGGGAACAATCTTCCTGCATCTAGCCTGTCCAACCCCTTAAGAATTTTGTGGACCCCTCTCAATCTTCTAAATTCTAGAGAGAGTCTATCCAGATAAGTCCTGACATCCCAGGAATCAGTCTGGTGAACCGTCTCTGCACTCCCTCTATGGCAGTCCTTCCTCAGATTTGGAGACCAAAACTGTACGCAATACGCCAGGTGTGGTCTCACCAAGACCCCGTACAACTGCAGTAGAACCTCTCTGCTCCTATACTCAAATCCTTTTGCAATGAAAGCTAAAGCTTTCTTTATGCCTGCTGCACCTTACCTTCAATGACTGGTGTACCATGACACCCAGGTCTCGCTGCATCTCCCCCTTTCCCAATCGACCATTTAGGTCTGCTTTCCGGACCAAAATGGATAACCTCACATTTATCCACATTATACTGCATCTGCCAAACATTTGCCACTCACCCAGCCTATCCAAGTCACCCTGCAGTCTCCTAGCATCCTAGAAGGCACAGCCTCAGAATAAAAAGATGTACCTTTACAATGAAGGTGAGGGGGAATTTTATTTTAGCCAGAGGGTGGTGAATCTGTGGAATTCATTACCACGGCTGTGTGCCAAGTCATTGGGTACTTTTTTAAAGTGGAGAATGAAAGATTATTGATTATTAAGGGTGTCAAGGATTACGGGAAGGCAGGAGAAAGGGGTTGAGCGGGCAAGATCAGCCACGGTTGAATGATGGAATAGATTCAATGGGTCGAATGGCCTAATTCTGCTCCAATGACTATGAACAGCCTTTCCCCCGTTGATTCCCACACATCGGGTCTCTTCAGAGTATCGATCACCGTCCTGCTCCATTTCTGTGAGTTATTTTTGTGAACACTGGCCCCCTCGTATACTATAAACGCGGAGCATCTATCTGTAAGACAAACCAGGGAGGGGGAAATACACAACAGTGAAGTTCAGCCCAGTTGGGAGGCGACGGTGGTGGGACAAAGTCTCCATCTCAGCTATGGTCGCCGTCTAAACTCCTCCCTCCCCGGCAATCCATCCATCAGCAGTAAGAGAGGCCAGGCTGCAACGATCCGGCAACAAAACATGAAACCCGAGGGCTGCTTCCCACATACCATCCTTTGCCGAGGCGGCCGTCCCTCCACTCCAGTGTATCCGGCCCAGGGCAGCACTCAAGGACGGGGCTACGTGAGCCGTTTCAGGCACATCCGACAGGAGCCAAATTCAGCACCTTGTTCTGCCGACATCTTGTGACTTTATTCAGGCGGGGAGAGGGAAGGGGGATAGAGAGAGAGAGAGAGAGAGAGAGATCCGCAAAATTTGCAAGAGGATTTTTAAAAATGTATCAGATATTTATGTATATATCGCCCCAGCATTTGCCATCATATTGATGGATTGTACATTTATTTCATCGGCTCGGGCAGAGCCAGGGTGTGGTCAGATTGGTGATGGTGACCAACACATCATTGTGCGTCTCGGCCCTGTTTTCCCCCCATCTCCATGATCGCTCCACTCCGAGTTATTCCTTCAAATAGATAAGCTGGTCCTGGCTTTACCTCCAGCGATCCACACATTGACGTGGGCCCCGCAATTTAATATTTATATGCATATTTATCAGAAAGAAAGTTACGGGGTCCTCTCTTCCTCGGTCTAATACGTTCAGCGGCAGTGATGCTGTTTACAACAGGCGGTGGTGGGGGCGATGTGTCTCCACATCCTTAACCACCTGAGAATGAATGGGTCATTCTCCACACTGTGTGAGGGGGGGCGGGTCATTGTGTGACTGCGGCGGGATTGTATCAATCGCCGGCGTGTCATTTTCCAACCTAGATATTTATATAAACGCTCACAAGTCGGAAGCCAGACGGTGAAGTGCCGGCTCCGGCTCCTGACACCGATGAGAAATCAGTCGACAACGACTCACCCCTTCCCTCCACCGAAACAAGGGCAAGACGGCCAAAGTCACTGCTTCGGGCACTTTGCTGGACCTTGACGAATGCAAGGGGAGGGAGAGAGGCAAAGGAATGGCGAAACAATGGGTTCGGTCACAGTACACCGTATATTGGGGGGAAATATAACCCAAGGTGAGAGAATCACCTTCTCCCATCTCTGCATCGAGCCAGAATATATATTAAGAACTTTCTAAATCAAGGGACCTGCGCCTCTAGAAAGGGTTAGTTTATTTATTGTTCGCTGCCTGATCTGGTTGTGAACACTGAGCTGATACATTGGAGAATTGTAAAAATGATACATTTTCTGTTATCACGATGCAACGATTCAGTTTCTGAGGGAATTCACCAGCCTGTAGCACTTGTTCTCAATGAAACACTCGCTCCCTTTCCGTGTGTTCCAGGCACAGTTTAAGGTTTCTCACTGTATGTTTATATATCATGTATCACAGGGGAGAGAGGGAACATGCTACACTTTGTTATAAAAAAAAGTGACTCACCTCCAATATGTTTTGCCTTGTCAACGGGGTTTCTCTGCCATCACTTCAGGGGCTGCGTTGGGGGGGGGGGGGGGGTGTGGTGTGGGGGGGGGGGGGGTGTGTAGGGTGGTGTGGGGGGGGGGGGGGGGGGGGGGGGGGGGTAAGGTCATGTGATAGTAGAATTAGGCCATTCGCCCCATCAAGTCTACTCCGCCATTCAATCATGGCTGATCAACCTCTCCCTCCGAACCCCTTTCTCCTGCCTTCTCCCCATAACCTCTAACGCCTGTACTAATCAAGGTGGGTGAGGAGGGAGTGGGGTGGGGGGTGAGGGTTAAGAGGGTGGGGGACTGGAGTCAAACACCAGGACCAACACACTTGCTGACCATTCACCCCGACCGCAGGGCCGACCCAGAACCCCGGCTATTATGGTTGAATATTTATGACACGATTTGATGCTATTTTTAACAAAATAAATATCAATTAATATAAAAATATTACTCTTTGAGACACCAATCTGAGATTTAATCAGAAAACAAACTTTGAATATATTTTCTTCAACCATCTCTCAAATGATGTGCTAGCAACAATGTCAAAGGAAGAATCAGAGTCCATGCACTTAAAGATTTAACGATCGTGGTGCAAGGAAGAGAGAGAGTAGCGTTAATGTGGTTGAACCAGGACAAATATTGGTGATATATATGCAGAAGAACCTGAAGCTCCCGACCATCTCTGTTGAAGCATCATCAATCAATCAATCAACCTTTTGCAAAGCACCAATTGTACAGTGCAAAATGAGAAGACGTTTCCCAGGAATACCGGAGCATCGCACATAAAACTTAAACATTTCACACATAATAACAGTAAAAACAATCCAGTCCCTGATGAAACAGTATAAATAGTTAAAAGCAGGTAAAACAGCAACATTAAAATACAGTAAAAAGTCAATAAAATGTCCACGGCAGTTGATTTGAGTGGCCAGTGCCAGAGTTATTAAAATGTCAGTGCAAAGCCGCAGAATCAGGTGGAGTGACTGTTTAGCAGCCTCACAGCCTGTGGCAGGAAGCTGTTTAGTAGTCTGATAGTCCGGGCTTTGATGCTGACCAGGGCATGCACTGCACCCCATTTACAAAAATCAATGAACAGTTCTTTAATCGTGCCGACATTGAGGGAGAGGTTGATGCCATGTTCTCTATCTCCCTCTCTCCCTTCCCTCTGCTCCTCTTTCCCCTTCCTGTATTTCATCCTGTCATTGTTTGAGATCCAGCCATGATAGTGGTGTCATCTGCAAACTTGTAACTGGAGTTAGGGATGAATTTGACTGCACAGTCCTAAGTATATAGGGAGTACAGTGCAGGGCACCAGTGTTAGAGTATTGTGGATAATGTTTTGTCATCAATACTTACTGATTGTAGTCCATGGTTCAGAAAGTTGAGCATCCAGTTACAGAGGGGATTCTGAGTTCTAAATCCAGGAATTTAGGGATGAGTTTGGTTGGATTCATGGTTTAGTTTGCTTTAGGGATACAGCACGGAAACACGCCCTGCGGCCCACCGATTCCGCACCGACCAGCAATCCCCGCACATTAACACTATTCTACACTAGGGACATTTGTTGCTTTGATACCAAGCCAATTAACCTACACATCTGCATGTCTTTGGAGTGTGGGAGGAAACCGAAGTTCTTGGAGAAAACCCACGTAGGTCACGGGGAGAACGTACAGAAAAGCACCCGTAGCCAGGATCGAACCCGGGCCTCTGGTGCTGTAAGCAGCAACTCTACCACTGCACCAACGTGCCACCCAATGGTGTTCAAGGTGGAACTATGTTCAATAAATAAGAGCATGACAGAAACATGCCTATTATCCAAATGTTGCAAGTCAAGTCAAGTCAAGTTTATTTGTCACATACACATACGAGATGTGCAGTGAAATGAAAGTGGCAATGCTCGCGGACTTTTGTGCAAAAGACAACCAACCAAACAAACTATAAACACAATCATAACACACATATTCTTTTACATAATAAATAATGGAAGGAAAAGTGTTCAGTAGAGTTAGTCCCTGGTGAGATAGGCATTTACAGTCCGAATGGCCTCTGGGAAGAAACTCCTTCTCAACCTCTCCATTCTCACCGCATGGCAACGGAGGCATTTGCCTGACCGTAGCAGCTGGAACAGTCCGTTGCAGGGGTGGAAGGGGTCTCTCATGATATTGTTGGCTCTGGAGTTGCACCTCCTGATGTATCGTTCCTGCAGGGGGGCAAGTGAAGTTCCCATAGTGTGTTCGGCCGAACGCACTACTCTCTGCAAAGCCTTCTTGTCCTTGGCAGAGCAATTCCCAAACCAGATGGTAATGTTCCCGGACAAGATGCTTTCCACTGCCGCTGTGTAGAAGCATCTTGTCGTTGTCTCTGTACTGTACACTGACAATGACAATGAAAATTGAATCTGAATCACTGGAGGATCCTCTGAGACACTCTGAATTTCCTCAATTGCCTGAGGTGGTAAAGGCGCTGCCTTGCCTTACTCACGAGTGCTGAGACGTGTGATGCCCATGTCATATCCTCGGAGATGTGGACTCCCAGATATTTAAAACAGTTCACCCTATCCACAGGATCCCCATTTATCCTCAATGGAGTGTACGTCCTCGGATGATGTGCCCTCCTAAAGTCCATGATCAGCTCCTTCATTTTTTTGATGTTCAAGAGGAGGCTGTTATCCTGGCACCAGAGTGCTAGACCAGCCACCTCCTCCCGGTAGGCCTTCTCGTCGTTGTCTGAGATCAGGCCCACCACCACAGTGTCATCAGCAAACTTAATTATTGAGTTGGAGCTGAACCTAGCCACACAGTCATGTGTGTACAGGGAGTACAATAGGGGGCTGAGGACGCAACCCTGGGGCGATCCTGTGCTCAGGGTGAGGGACTTCGATGTATTCCCTCCCATCTTGACTACCAGGGGCCTGGCGGTGAGAAAGTCCAGGACCCAGGCATCCAGGGAGGTGTTGAGCCCCAATTCCATTAGCTTCCCAGCCAGTCTGGTGGGGACTATCGTGTTGAAGGCTGAACTGTAGTCTATGAACAGCATCCTCAAGTAGCCCCCCTTCTGGCTGTCCAGATGGGAGAGAGCAGTGTGCAAGACCTGGGATGCAGAGATGAGTGCAAAGTCAAGGAGATGGAGTCTGCTGAAGATCTGTTGCGATGATTGGCAAATTGGAAAGGATCAGGCTGTCTGGGAGGCTGGTGTTAACCTGCGCCATAACCAGCCTCTCAAAGTACTTCATGGTGATCAAGATCAGTTGTTGCTGCTGAGGGCTGCCGGAAGAGAGAGCTAAGCCAGTCACAAGGAACTGCAGATGCATGGATCTTGCATAAAACACAAAGTGTCGGAAGAACTCAACAGATCAGGCAGCATCTATGGAGGACATGGATAGGTGACGTTTCGGGTTTGACGAAGGGTCCTGACCCGAAACAATGCCTCAGCATGTCCTCCTGAAAGTCTGTCAGAAACTGCTGAATGCTGCACAGAGGCGGTGTCCACAGGTTTAAACCCAGGGGGAGATGTAGAAATATACGCTCCAGTTCTGGGTCAGGGGTGGTGAGAGGGTGAATGGGTGCGGCCATGATTCCATGGTCTTCACGACCAGTATCAATGAAACAGTCCATGGTCAACCCAACTCCTTGTGGCTGGTCTATTGGAGGAGCGGGCACCTTCCCCCCACACAGTCATACAGAAAGAAACATGCCATTTGGACCAATGCACCCAGGCTAGACAGGGCAGACATTGAGATGTCCCCATCACCCGGCAAATCTCAAACAAGGGGACATTGTTTCGAGTGGCCATTTAAAAATGAGGTGCACAGGAACCTCTCATAGACTTGTGAATCTGTGGAATTATCTGCCATAGAAGGCAGTGGAGGCAAATTCAATGGATGTATTCAAGAGAGAGTTGGATATAGCTCAGAGCGAACGGAATCAAGGGATATAGGGTGAAGGCAGGAACGGGGTACTGATTCTGGATGATCAGCCATGATCATATTGAATGTTGGTGCTGGCTCGAAGGGCTGAATGGCCTACTCCTGCACCTATTTTCTATGTTTCTATGATGGATCTCTGGAATTCTCTGCCCCAGAGGGTAGCTGGATTACCGGTGGTACTTAAAGAGGGAGTAGGGAAAAGATCAGGGAATTGAGGGCTGTGGGGAACTGGCACGGAAGAGGGGATGAGGCCTGGAAGAGATCAGCCATGACCTAAGGGGGTGGGGGTAGGCCCATGGGTGAAGAGGAGATGACCCACAGGCCAGTCCAGCAAATCACCAATTAGACAGTGGAAAAGCCTTTTCCCATAGTAGGAGAGCTAGGACCAGAGGACAAAGGTGAGGAGTCAGAGGCTCAGAATTGGTCTGATGGGAATGTTCTTCACACCGAGGGTTATTGCCAAGTAGATCAAGTGGCCTGAGGGGAGGTGGATACAGCAGCATCGGAATAAGCAGAGGTCAGATCATGGTCAGAAAGATGGGGGTCAGGGATTTGGGTTGTGAGAGTGATCAGCAGATGGGTGTTGGTATTTGAGCAGGATCTGAGTGTGGTTGGAGCAGGGGTCAAGGGTGTGTGGCTGGAGTCAGGGGTCAAGGGTGTGTGGCTGGGTTCAGGGGTCAAGGGTATGTGCGGCTGGGCTCAAGGGTGTGTGGTTGGGGTCAGGGGTCAAAGGTGTGTGGTTGGGCTCAGGGGTGTGGTTGTGCCTGGGTCAGAGGTCAGGGGTGTGTGTGGCTAGGGTCAAGGGTGTGTGTGGGCTGGGCTCAGGGGTCAAGGGTGCGTGGCTAGGGGCAGGGGTCAAGGGTGTGTGGCTGGGCTCAGGGGTCAAGGTTGTGTGGCTGGGCTCAGGGGTCAGAGGTCAAGGGTGTGTGGCTGGGCTCAGGGGTCAAGGGTGTGTGGCTGGGCTCAGGAGTCAAGGGTGTGTGGCTGGGCTCAGGGGTCAAGGGTGTGTGGCTGGGCTCAGGGGTCAAGGTTGTGTGGCTGGGCTCAGGGGTCAGGGGTCAAGGGTATGTGGCTGGGCTGAAGCTTGGGGAATTCCCAGATTATGAACCAAAGTTTATCTTCCATGCTGTGGTGGGATGTTAATGTGATCTCTGGTTGAAACGTTGGCAATTTAATTGCTGCAATACAACCAAGCTCGCAGCAGGCTGCCCTCGTCCCTGCTGTACAAGCGGTGAAAACTGTTGGATCATGGACTGAGGTGTTGCCGCACACTGGGAGATCGCTGTTGAGATCAAACTCTGTCACAAACCACCTGGGCAGCTGAATCCAGCCTCGGAGGCAGTTTACACAGCCTTGAACATACAAGAGATGTATGACGACTGGCAGCAAATTCTCTTTCCACACGTGGACGCTGATTGTTATTACACTGGCATCTGTATGTAACGGAATCAGTGTATCTGGAGTGGTTGTCCATGTGGGGTGGTTGTAGTGGGATCGTTGTAGGGACGGGGTGGTTGTCAGGGTGGGTGGGTGGATGGGTATAGAGGGTGTGGAAATTGTAGGGGTGGGGTGGTTGAGGGGGTGAAATGATTGTCAGGGTTGGTTGGTTTGAAGTGTGTGACATTTTTAGTAGTGTGGAATGGTCTAAAGGCAAGTGTAGTCGTGGGGTGAATGTTGGGGTGGGGTGGTTGTAGGGTGATAGTTGGGGTGGGGTTGGGTAGGGTGATTGTAGCGTGATAGCTGGGGGGAGGTGGTTGAGAGGGTGGGGTGGAGGTATCGGTGGCGTGGTTGTTGGGGTGGGGCGGTTATAGGATTGGGGTGGTAATAGGCTTGGGATGGTTGTTGGGTTTGTGGTGGTATGGGAGGGGTGGTTGGAGGAAGGGAGTGTCTGTAGATGTGGGGTGGGGGAGGTGGGGCACAAAAGGGATTCAGCTGCTTTAACCTTGCCCAGGTCACGTGAAACTATGATTACATTCAGAGCTGAAACATCACACATATCAGCGTGTATCCAGGCTTACTAGCAGACAGACCAACCAGTCGCTGCCTGTACATTGTTACCACACAGGCGAGGATGTGAAGAGTCCCCAGGCAGAGACAGTACCTCTCCCTGTTTAGGGACCACTCTGCTCTGGGTGAGGGAACCTCCTGGCCTTCCTGACATATGGCCCGCTGTATCTGTGAGAATGTACCTGTACCTGCGACAAGCCAAGCGGTTAACAGCACCTCATATTGCACTTGGGCAGCTAATAACCCAGCGGTATGAATATTGATTTCTCGAACCACGTAATCCTTGCATCCCCTCTCTCTCCGTCCCTCACCCATCCTCGTCGTTGTACTACCTTCACTGGCATCCCGATGAGTTTCATTGTCTGCATAACTCGTTTTCACCCAGCACACAGCTAACAATGGACCCTCTCCTTTATCATCATTACTTTTTTTGCATATCTTTCATTCATTTGTTCTATATCTCACAATCACTGTCCATGTCTCTCGAAGGTGAGAAGTGCAGGCCTGTGAGACACACGCAGCAAGTCAGGCGGTGTTGATGGAGGGGGAACATCTGTACCAATATAATGAGTGGATTACTTGAAGCAGTAATGGCCAGTTGGGATACAGTTAGAGGAAGTGACAGAATTTTATATTGTTCAGGTGGCAGTAATTTGCCCAGGTGAAAGATGGGATGCTCTTCTTCAAGATAGACACTAAAAGCTGGAGTAACTCAGCGGGACAGGCAGCATCTCTTGGATGGGGGAGGGATGGAGAGAGAGAGAGCACTAGCTTCTCGTTTTCAGCCAACAAACAGCTAAACAGTGACCTTTACTTTATCATCTTTTTTGCATATCTTTTATCTTTTATTCATTGTTCTTTATCTCTCTGCATCATCGTCTATATCTCTCGTTTCCCTTATCCCTAACTAGTCTGAGGAAGGGTCTCAACCCGAAACATCACCCATTCCTTCTCTGCAGAGATGCTGCCTTTCCTGTTGAGTTACTCCAGCATTTTGTTTCTACCTTCACTTTAAACTACTTGAGAAGACTGTTTTGTGGTCCCTGAATGGTGGGAAGGTGAAAGGACAGATTGTATGGGTAACAAATGATTCTCCCTGCTGGCACCAGGTGGCGGAATTGTCTGTTAATTTTGAGTCACAGATTCAGATTCAGATTCAGATTCAATTTTAATTGTCATTGTCAGTGTAAAGTACAGAGACAACGAAATGCATTTAGCATCTCCCTTGAAGAGCGACATAGCAAACGATTTGAATAAAAAAAAAAAAATAATAAGTGTCCGGGGGGGGGGGGGGGGGGGGGGGGGGGGGGGGGGGGGTGATTGGGTGATTGGCAGTCACCGAGGTACGTTGTTTAGTAGAGTGACAGCGGCCGGAAAGAAGCTGTTCCTCGACCTGCTGGTTCGGCAACGGAGAGACCTGTAGCGCCTACCGGATGGTAGGAGGGTAAACAGTCCATGGTTGGGGTGAGAGCAGTCCTTGGCGATGCTGAGCGCCCTCCGCAGACAGCGCTTGCTTTGGACAGACTCAATGGAGGGGAGCGTGGAACCGGTGATGCATTGGGCAATTTTCACCACCCTCTGCAATGCCTTCCGGTCGGAGACAGAGCAGTTGCCATACCATACTGTGATGCAGTTGGTAAGGATGCTCTCGATGGTGCAGCGGTAGAAGTTCACCAGGATCTGAGGAGACAGATGGACCTTCTTCAGTCTCCTCAGGAAGAAGAGACGCTGATGAGCCTTCTTGATCAGAGTAGAGGTATTGTGGGTCCAAGAGAGGTCATCGGAGATGTTGACTCCCAGGAACCTGAAGCTAGAAACACGTTCCACCTCCGTCCCGTTAATGTGGATGGGGGTGTGCGTGCCGCCTCTGGACTTCCTGAAGTCTACAATGAGCTCCTTGGTCTTCTTGGAGTTAAGGGCCAGGTTGTTGTCAGCGCACCATGCTGCTAAGTGCTGGACCTCCTCCCTGTAGGCCAGCTCATCGTTGTTGCTGATGAGGCCAATCACCGTTGTATCATCTGCATACTTGATGATGGTGTTAGTACAGAGACAGAGCACAGAGGCAGGCCCTTCGGCCCATCCTGCCCATGCCCAGCAAAATGCACATGTCTACACTGATCCTATTTGCCAGCTCGCGGTGAGTCTTCCACACCTTGGTGACTCAAGTGTTCATTTTGACACTTCTTGAACATTGTGAGAGTCTTCTGCCTCATTGTGTTCCAGATTCCAAATCCTACTCTGGAGAGAAAAACATTTCCTCAGATCCTCTCAAAATCCCTTACTCCATACCTTAAATCCGTGTCCTTTTGTCATAGATACCTGGGCTAATAGTTTTTTTTCTTCTCTATATCTTGGAATGCTGTCCATCTCAGTTGGGGTAGGAGATTGCAACCTTCAAGTGGTCCGCCTATTTCAACGAATGTAATTAACCCAGTGTGCACAATCAAATAAGATCAAATAGGTTGTCCTACAACTGTAGGCTGTGCACGCCATACACAAGAAGAAGAAGTCCATCCCAGTCGGTCATAGATGCTTTAGCCTCCTCTGCATTTGCCTCCTCCATTCCAAGAATAACAAATCCAACCACTCCAGTCTCTCCACATTACTTCAACATTCCACCTCAGGCAACATCTGGCGAATCTCCTGCACTTTCCACAGTGTAATCACATCCCATGGTGTGGTGACCAGAATAGTAAATAATACTGCTGTGGCCTAACCACGATTACCATGACATTTCTGCTGCCATATTTCATACCCCAGCTAGATCCACGTGCCTTCTTCACCACCTCATCTGTCACATTGAGAAATATTTGGACGTACACTAAGGTTCCTCTCTTCTTCAATACTCCTTAAAGTCCTACAATTGCATATATTGTCGCAGATATTATTCTGAAATACATACCTCACATTTTTCAGTATTAAATGCCATCTGCCATTGTTCTGTGCATTTCAGTGTCTTTAATCAGCATCATTCTGTAGACTAAGATGACCTTCTGCACTATCAACAACAGATCAATTTACCACATCTAGATCTTTAACATATATAATCAGTAAGGGTCCCACACCAATCCCTGTGGTACACCACTGATCATAGGCTTTCCATCAAAAAAGCAATTCTACAATCGCCTGCACAGTGTCACAGCGGTAGAGTTGCACCAGAGACCTGGGTTAGATCCTGACCTTGGGTGCTGTCTGTATGGAGTTTGTACATTTTCCCCGTGCCCTGTGTGGGTTTTCTCTGAGATCGCCTCCCACACTCCAAAGCCATGCAGGTTTGTAGGCTAATTGGCTTGGTAAAATTGTCATCTAGTACCTCAAAGATTAAAAATCTCCATAAAGCCCCCAGCAATCCCTTTTGTCTCCCAGGGCAATCTGGTTTGCATCTCACCAGGCACTGGGGATTTATCCACATTTAACTGTTGTAGTCTCTCCTTTTCATTGAACATAGAATAGTACAGCACAGGAAAAGCTCCCTCAGCCCATGTCTTTGCTGAATATAATGCCAAGACCAACCCTTATTGCCCTGAAAATAACCACCGAGTCTGCACCGACCAGCGATCCCCGCACACTAACACTATCCTACACACGCTAGGGACAATTTTACATTGATACCAAGCCAATTAACGTAAAAACCTGTACGTCTCTGGAGTGAGGGAGGAAACCGAAAATCTCAGAAAAAACACACGCAGGCCACGGGGAGAACGTACAAACGCCGTACAGACAGCACGCATAGTCGGGATCGCACTCATGTCTCTGGTGCTGTAAGTGCTGGAAAGGGAGCAACTCTACCGCTGCGCCACCATGCCACCCTGTACTTATCCAAAAGTCACTTAAGTACCATGATTGTAAGTACCGGTGCGGGAGTTTGATCGCCCCGAATAGGAGGCCCGACCGCCGGCTACAGAAGCCATGGTCGCCCCGACAACGGAAGGCTTGAGGCCCCCGATCGCGGGGGAACAAAGAAGGGAAGAGATTTAACTTTTTTTTTCTCTTTCCATCACAGTGAGGAATGTGGAGGAGTCACTGGGGTGGATGTTTATGTTAAAATGTATTTTGTTGCTTTTTATTGGTATGGCTGTATAGCAAATCATGCAGGGTATTCTGACAGTCTACCCTATCTATGTCTCTCATAATTTTATATACTTCGATCAGATCTCCCTGCAACCTCCAGTGTTCCAGAGAAAACAAGCCTCTCAACCTCTCCCTGTAGCTGATATCCTCTAATCCAGGCATCAATCTGGCAAACCTCCCCTGCATCCTTTCCAAGTCCTCCACATCGCTCCTAAAATGGGGCAACCAGAGCTTCACACACATCTCCAAATGTGGCCTATAAAGTTGGATCACGACTCCCTGACCTATATTAACTGCCCTATCCATTGAAGGCAAGTATGCCATATGCCTTCTTTACCACTCTAACTCCTTCTGTTGCCACTTTCAGGGAGTTGTGGACTCGGACCCCAAGATCCCTCTGTATATCAATGCTGTTAAGGGTCGCCATTAATTGTATATTTTCCTCCCAAGGTTTGACCTCCCAAAATTCAACACCTTACACTTGCCCGGATTAAACTTAATCTGCCATTTTGTAGCCCATTTCTAAAAGCTGATCTATATCTTGCTGTGTACTTTGACAGCCTTCATCACTGTCCGTGACCCAAGCAACCTTGGTGTCATCTCCAAACCTACTAATCAACCCATCTTAAATCCAATCATTTATACATCATAAACAACAGAGGTTCCAGCACAGATCCCCGCAGAACCTTACTGGTCACAGACCTCCTCCAGCATGAATATTATCCTTCCAGCACAACCCTGTCTGTGATAGTGCTGGAAGTAAGATTTTCATTGTGCTTGTACCTCACTGCATTTATGCATTTGGCACGAAACACAACTTGACCTGACTTCAACCTGCTGCACTTGCCTTTCACCCTTAGGCTCACAATCTCCTTTTACTCTCAGTATAAAAACATTACTCCCTCTGAGGCTTTCACACAAAGGTATTCTAGTTTATATTGGACCTAGTATGTAATATCTACTACCATCTACTTCTATAATTATATCATGGAGTCATACAGCATGGAAACAAGCCCTTCAGTCTAACTCACCCATGTAACCAGGATGCCTATCTAATCATTGCCAACATTTGGTCCATATTTCTCTAAACCTTTCTAGTCCATATAGCTGTTGATTAACTCAATGCCCTTAACAATGAAAATAAGCATGTCAAATGTGTTCTTCACCACCACATCTACCTGAGTTGTCAGTTTCAAGAAACTAGCTCCTCTATCTCCTGCTCATTTTGAAAGGCCTCTAGTACACTCTCAGCAGAGTGATTGCCATTTTAGTTCTACCTCTATGGCCCATTTAAGGAATCTGCTGGGTATTCCCCTCATTATTACAGTAATGGACACCTAGATTCATATTATAATGGCACGGTAGCGCAGTGGTGCTGCGCTACAGCGCCAGAGGCCTGAGTTTGCACTTGACTACGGGTGCTTATCTGCACGGAGTTTGTATGTTTTCCCTACGTGGGTTTTCTCCGGGATCTCTAGTTTCCTCCCACACTGCAAAGAGGTCCATGTATGTAGGTGAATTGGCTGGTACAATTGAAAATTGTCCCTAGTGTGTGTAGGATAGTGTTAGTATGCGGGGATCGCTGGTCAGCGCGGGCTTGGTGGACCGAAGGGCCCGTTTCCACGCTGTATCTCTGAACTAAACTACAGATTCCCCCTGTTTAAGAGGGAACTGCAGATGCTGGAGAATCGAAGGTTACACAAAAAAGCTGGAGAAACTCAGCGGGTGCAGCAACATCTATGGAGCGAAGGAAATAGGCAACGTTTCGGCCCGAAACGTTGCCTATTTCCTTCGCTCCATAGATGCTGCTGCACCCGCTGAGTTTCTCCTGCTTTTTTGTGTAACCTACAGATTCCCCCTCCCTCCCTCCCAGACTATGGAATGTCAAGCTGCCAGTCATAGTCGAAGGCCCACATTGTGACTAAAGATTGACAAGCGATACCTCACAATATTAATAATATATTATTTAAAGAAATAATAAATAACCTGGGTGGATTTCAAGAAGGTAACTGACCCCGAGCTTCTAGTGACAGCTGGGAGCTGTGGCAACTAGGTCTGTCCAGTTTACTGTGCCATCTGAAACTCTTGATCAGATTACCAATTTAAATAATTTCTGGCTGTCCTTTACACTCTTTGTAGCACCTTCCTGTCTGCACGGCAAATTAGATCATCGCTCCACGACTTCCATTTCTCCAGCCAATGTAACGTAAAAAAGCGTCACGGCCTACCACTGAATAGGTCAGACAAAAGTTAATGCCAAGCCAGGTGAGGCAATATTGCAGGAGAATTCCTAAACCCTGGTCAAAGAGTGACACCGCAAGGAGCATCAGCAGAAGGAAGGGTGGGATCTGGAGACCCCAGTATACAGTGCTAGTCGAAGACATGGACACAAGTGTAGTGCGATGGGGATGATCTGGAGGTCATCATCAGACAAACACGTGTATGGTGGTGGGAGGACTTGACGGAAACAAAGGTGGAGGAGGTGAGAGATAAACTGAAAGCAAAGCAGCGATCTTTGGAATTGTAGGACAGCTTGGCTGGGATCAATACAGATCAGAAATCACAGGGGCTGTGGGAGAACGAGATCATCCTGATTGTAACAACAATGGATATAATGTTTAGTGAGGAATGTGGGACCAAGGCAATGTAACAGAGTTGTACTTGCCAAGTTAACGAGTCCAAAACACACCTTAGGTCAAATGTGCCCCCACGGTTGTAAACCCCTGGTTCAGGTCAAACAGTTGCTGAAAGAAGCATGGAGTCAGCGGTGAAGCAAAGAGTTGCTGGATTCTCAATGGGCTGTGGGGGTAAAGTGTATATGTGGCAGAACACTTGAGAAACCTGTTATAGAGACATACAGAACCTTGTGCGTAGGGTCTCGACCCGAAACATCCTCTCCCAGCGATGCTGCCTGTCCCGTTGAGTTACTCCAGCTTGGTTTCTGAAAGAGCACAGAAGCAAATAAATGTGGGACCAAGGCAATGTAACAGAGTTCTACTTGCCGAGTTAACGAGTCCAAAACACACCTTAGGTCAAATGTGACCCCACGGTTGTAAACATCTGTCTACCTTCGATTTTCCAGCATCTGCAGTTCCTTCTTGAGCAGCAAATAAATGATGCTACATCTCCAGCAACTGTAATTAGGACCAAGCTTGTCAAGACCTTAGTCGATTACCAGAATGTAGCAGAGCTCACATACTTCATTATGTGAAGAGAGTGGAGAAACTGTGATGGTTTTCTGCGGAGCAACTAAGATGTGACAGCTATTAAAAATCACAAATGGTTTTGATAGGTGAACAAAGAAGTTTGCTTCTAATGGTGGGAAAATGGGTCACTGGGCAGCAGGGGGCAGTGGAAATGAAACAAATTGGTTGGAATGCAGTTCTTGAGAGTTGGAAACAGATTTAGGAACAGCATTCAATAAGGAAATGGATAAATAATTGAAGTGAAACTGTGACTAACTAGCTCTCTCTATCAAAGATGGCAGGAGTGGATGTGTCTCTTTCAGCTGAGTCACCTCCTCGAGCTTATCTTGTGATCTATTGCACTAAGCTGACGTCTCCTTGGTTCGGGAGATTCGTTTTCAATTTAATTCTTACCCTTCCCTTCCACTACACTCTGGACAAAATGAAACACCGGAAGATGAAGGAGTGCAGCGCAGCTTCACGAGGTCAATTCCCGGGACTGTCATATGTTGATAGAATGGAGCGGCTGGGCTTGTATACTCTGGAATTTAGAACGATGAGAGGGGATCTTATTGAAACGTATAAGATTATTAAGGGATTGGACACGCTTGAGGCAGGAAACATGTTCCCGATGTTAGGGGAGTCCAGAACCAGGGGCCACAGTTTAAGAATAAGGGGTAGACCATTTAGAACAGAGATGAGGAAAAACTTTTTCTCCCAGAGAGTTGTGAATCTGTGGAGTTCTCTGCATCGGAAGGCAGCGGAGGCCAATTCTCTGGATCTTTTCAGAGAGTTAGATAGATCTCTTAAAGATAGCGGAGTCAGGGGATATAGTGAGAAGGCGGGAACGGGATACACAACAGCCATAATCACAGTGATTGGGGGTGGTGGCTTGAAGGGCCGAATGTCCTACTCTTGCACCCATTGTCTATTTTCTACGATGGGAGTTTAATAGCTTCGTGGAGGCCATTCAGCCCTCCATGACCATGTCAGCCCGAAGGAGTGTGTAGCCCATTGCCACTCCTCACACCTGGCCTCTGCCTTTGAACTTGGACAGCACTTCAAGAGGGTTCAAGTCCACCATGTGTTTCCACTTCCAGCAATTTCAGACAGCCAGGTCAATATTCCTTTAACTATTCCACCTATTTATTTTTAACCTGCGTCTCCTGACACAGCCTTTAGTATCTCCATTGAGGGAACAGAAAACCTATTGTCTGTCTCCTGGAGAATTTAAAAAAAAACAAATTGCTGGAGGAACTCATCGGGTTGGGCAGCATCAGGGGAGAGAATGGATGGTGGGCGTTTGGGGTCTGAGGGCCATCGCTGTCCAGCCAGATCAACCTAGGGTGAGTGAGGCCGACAGTGGGGCTGGGAGCAGCACCAGGCCTACCTCAGAATGACCAGGTGGCATCTGAGTGGAATGGTGACATAGGACTATGTGTGTGCTACATGGCAAAAGCTACTTGCAATGGAGCCAAGTAATCTTACAACCAACTAAAGCTCTGCAGTCCCGCCACATCGGTTCATGAATGATGGTGGCATTTAATCAGTTCACGACAGGAAGTGGCTCCAAAAGTGTCCCCACAATGACAGCTCAGGTGTGAATGAGCTGAAACATTCACAACCTCGTGCAGCCAGAAGTGGATGATCTACCTCAATTGTAATGGAGGAGTCCAGACTGAGCTGAGGAAGGGTCTTCTTGACCCGAAACCTCACCCATTCCTTCTCTCCAGAGATGCTGCTTGTCCCACTGAGTTCCTTCAGCATGTTGTGTCCTGGGATTTCATAGTAAATGATATTGCCATGGGAGTGACATAGAACATTGGGATACAGGAGTACAGGTACATAACTCCCTGAAAGTGGCATCACAGGCAATGTAGAAAGCTTTTGGCACATTGGCTTTCATCGGTCAGGGAAGTGAGTATAGAATTTAGGATGTTATGTTACTGTTCTATAGAAGCTCATGAGACCACAACTGGAGGATTGTGTTCGGTTTTTGTCACTCTGCTATAGGAAAAATCTCATTAAGCTGGAAAAAGTGCAGAGAAGATTTATAAGGATGTTGCTGGGACTCGAGAGACTGTGCTACACGTTGGGTAGGCTAGGATTTTATTCCCTGGAGAGTAGCATTCAGAGGCGTGATTTTATAAAAACCATGGGGAGAATAACATAGTGTTTTTCCCAGGGTCGGGAAATCAAGAACTAGAGGGCATAGACTGAGAGGAAAGATTTAATAGGAACCGAAGGGAAAACATTTTCACACAGTGGGTAATGGGTTTATAAAAAGAGGTGCCAGAGAAAATGGTTAAGACAGGTACAATTACAACATTTTAAAGATATCTGGACAGGTCTATGGATAGGTAAGGTTTAGAGGGATATGGGTTAAATTCATGAAAATGGACTTACTGAGTTAGGCAACAAGGTTGTATTGGATGAGTTGGATCATAGTCCCATTTCTAGGCTGTACAATATTAAATAGTTCAGCACCACTCCCTGAGGGTGAATACAAATGGGCAGAACATGAATGAATGAATGAATGAATGAATAACCATGCATTAAGCAATGAATAACCATGCCTTAAGAGGACAAACTCTCCTGTGCCATTTAATCTCAGTTCAAATCTGAGTATTAGACAGTACAAGGATTTTAATATTCACCATTTACACAACCGATTAACATCATCGTCATTATTATCTTACTTATTTTTTGTAAAAGGGAACTAAGACTAAATGAACTCGTTTCGCCTCTCTCTCCTTTTTCTTGTCTGCAGCCGGATACTGTTGTTTCCACAATAGACTGCATGCAGAAATATTTGGCACTCATTGTGGGATGCATGAGCTCGGTGCTGACTCTACCATCTGAAGCCAACACGTATTAGGAGCATTGGAATCCCCCTCGTTAGTTACTCTTCCTGTGGGGAGGGATCTCATCTTTATTAGCAAGTCAAGTCCCACTCCAGAGGCTGGATCCACAAAATCTCTGGTGCAACACTATGGAGTTCTGCAGCCATTGAGTTAGTGCAGAGGCTGGAAATCTGAAATAAAAACAAAAATATTAGAAGAAAAAAAACCGTGTACCTTGAACACACTTCCTCCCGCACTGCCACCTGCAAGAATCAAATTAATAGTACTTAAAATTAGGAGAGGCATAGAGAGTCGGAACCTTTTTCCCCAGGGTGGAAATGTCAAATACTAGAGGGCATAACTTTATGGTGAGAGGGGCAATGATTCAAGGAGATGTACGGGCCAAGTTATTTTTTACACAGAGGGTGTTGTGTGCATGGAACCCGTTGCTGGAGGTGGTGCTGAAGGCAGATATGAGAGTGGCATTTAAGAAACGTTTGGATAAGCACAAGGATATGCACGGAATGGAGGAATATAAATTATGTGCTGGTAGATAAGAGTTGTTATTATGTTCGGCTGAGACAATGTGGGCCAAAGGACCAGTTCATGTGCTGTACTGCTCTATGTACAGTACCCTCCATAATGTTTGGGACCAAGGCCCATCATTTATTATTTGCCTCTGTACTCCACAATTTGGGATTTGTAATAGAAAAAAATCACATGTGGTTAAAGTGCACATTGCCAGATTTTAATAAAGGCATTTTTATACATTTTGGTTTCACCATGTAGAGATTACAACAGTGTTTATACATAGTTCCCCCCATTTCAGGGCACTTTATTAAAATCGCACTTTAACCACATGTGATTTTTTTTCCATTACAAATCTCAAACTGTGGAGTACGGAGGCAAATAAATAAATGGGTCTTTGTCCCAAACATTATGGAGGGCTCTGTGACTCTAGTCCATTCTTTCAGTTCCTCCTTCCGCATTTGTTCCAATGATGAAACTTTCCATGTGGTGCATCTTCCTGAATTGTGCCACCCCCTTCACCACAGTGTTGCTTCACCCCCTCTCCTAGACAGTGGAAAAACAGATCTTCCCCATCCATTTCCCATCGGTGACACAGTACAAAAGTTATGAAGGTTTAAAAATTGTAAAAACCGCCTCTTCCGGACCTGCTGTCAATAACGTGGTGAGGAAAAAAAAAAGCTGAAGGGGGGGGGGGGAGTGTGTTGAGCAGCCCGCACAGAGTGTGTTGAGCAGCCCTGCGGGCGGCTTCTGCAGCGACCAACACGACCAGACGGAAGCTGCTGATTTGAACCGGAAGCCTCTGAGTGAAGCTGGAATGGACCGGGATCTGCTGCGGTGCGGGATGAGCAGAGTGCGAGCCCCCCCCCCCCCCCCACACCCTTTTACCCACACACCCCCTTTTACCCACACCCCCCTTTCTCCACACACCCCCCCCCGCACCCCCCTTCCCCTCACCCCCACCCCTCTCCCCACACCCCCCCCCCCCCCCCCCCCCAACACCTTCTCCCCCACACCCCCCCCCCCCCCCTTGCACCCCCCTCTCCCACACCCCCCTCTCCCACACCCCCTCCCCCATGACCCATCTCCCCCCCACCCCCAGACTCCCCCACACTCCCCCTTCCCCCCCACACCCCCTCCCCCGAGATCTGGGTCCCCCTTTGCATTGCGTTGGGGGACCAGGCCTCCCGTGTGACTGGGACCCAACGGGTCGCACTTAGTCTAGTACTTATTAAAAGTCTGATCTTGTTAGTGTGTATATGTGTGTGTGTATATGTGGTTGTGACTCATCATATACTTATTAAAATTTTGATCTTGTACGTGTCTGTGTATATGTGTGTGTCTTTATATCTTCGCGAAAAAACTACACAATAATTATAAGATTTTAACATATTCCGGTTAACATTTTTCCCGTCGAGGCCGGGATCATCTTATCTGAACATTTCATGCTTTATTTCTCGACATTACTGAAAATGTTTAAAAATATCAAGACTTTGAATTTTAAACGACCAGCTTTCACTGATGACGTCACAATGGGTTTGCTCGATACCATCGCACACACAGAATCTTCCACGCGCTTTGACTGACGTCACCCATCCCTGTCCCCTCCCCCCCCGGGTTATTCACACCCCCCTCCCGAGGTTATTCAAAAGACGCCGCCAGAGATGAAGTCACGACTAATGGAGTACTTTTTTCCAGTTTGCGTTTCAGAGAAAATGAGTGAGACCAAGCAGCGAAGCAATGTTTCTGAGGAGCTATGATGGCGCAACAAACTAATCTCTCTGCCCTCTCCCCTCTCTGCTTTCTCTCTCTCCCCTCTGCCATCTCTGTCCTCTCTCTCTCCCCTCTGCCTGCCCTCTCTCCCTCTCTCTCTCTCTGTGTCTCTCTCTCTCTGCCTCTGCCCACTCTCTGTCTGCCCTCTCTCTCTATCTCTGCCCTCTCCCAGTCTCTGCCCCTCTCTCTCTGCCTCTCTCTCTCCCTCTCTGCCCTCTCTCTCTCTCTCTCTCTCTCTCTCTGTCTCCCTCTCTCTCCCCGTCTCTCTCTCTCTCTCTCACTCTCTCTCTCTCTCTCTCTCTCTCCCTCTCTCTCTCTCTTTCTGCCTCTCTGTGCCTCTCTCTGCCCTCTCTGTCTCTCTCTCTCTCTCTACTCTCTCTACCCTCTCTCTCTCTCTCTCTCTGCCCTCTCTATCTACCCCCCTCCCACTCTAGCCGCACCTGCGCAGTTGGGGGCTATGCGTGTGGATAGGGCGGGGGATGGGGGAATAAAAAATGAATAATATTAATATAATATCAAGAGGGTGGGGTTAGTGTGTGTGTGTGTGTGTGTGTGTGTGTGTGTGTGTGTGTGTGTGTGTGTGTGTGTGTGTGTGTGTGTGTGTGTGTGTGTGTGTGTGTGTGTGTTCCTCTGTACCCCCCTTGTGTCCCTGTGTGTGTCCCTCAATACCTCCCCTCTCTCTACCCCCCCCTCCCTCCCCCCCCTCTCTCTCCCGCTCCCCCTCCCTCTCTACCTCCACCTCTCCCCCTACCATCTATCCCCCCTCCCTCTCTGCCCCCCCATCCCTCTCTAGGGAGTGGTGAGTATTGGGACCTATGGGTGAGTGGTGGAGTATTGCGTTCGGGAACCAGCCCACCCCTGTGATGCCATGCGCCCCCCCCCCCCCCCCTCAATATTTACCCCCCTCCCTCTCTAGCCGCGCCTGCGCAGTTGGGGGCAATGTGTGAGTGGATAGGGCAGGGGATGGGGGTAAAGGAGCGAATGAATAATATTCAAATAATATCAAGGGGGGTTAATGTGTGTGTGGAGTGGTTAATGGGTGTGTGTGTGTGACGCTGCAGGGCCCCCCCCCCCCCGCAACCATGCATTGAGGGGACGGGACCCAACGGGTCGCACTTGGTCTAGTTACTGATTAAAAGTCTAAAAATGTCAAAAAAATTTAAACCACCAGCTTCAAATGATGATGTCACAATGGCTCAACGAGCAGCGATCAGCCTCATTGATTTCATCCTTCATTTGACATGTTATTCACGATTAAAGCTTTAAAAATGCCAGCTTTCACAAGAATTTTACATATTCTGATTCACATTTTACCCCTCGAGCAGAGATCACTTTCACTGAACATTTTATGCTTTACTTCTCGACATTACTGATTAAAGTATTAAAAAATTGAAAGACCTTTAATTTCAAATCGACCATCTTCATCTGATGACGTCACAATTGCTCGACTAGCAGGGGGAGGGCTAATTGCTATTGCAACACGCAGGGCAAGTGCAATTGAATTTTTTTTTAAAGATCACGGCTGAGGAAGGCAAGGGGAGTGCTGGAATCTTATGTTCGGGAACGGCTTGAGTTGGAGGACCACGCCTCCCGTGGGGGCTACGGGTAGGGAACGGGTGCGCTGGGGGAGCAGACCCAACGGGTCTTCACTTGGTCTAGTAATTTTGAAAAGTCAGCAAAAAGAAAAAGATTGTGCAAAGTACAAGACCTTATTGCAAAACATAATTAGAAAACAAGTACATCGAAGTACAAAGGTTGTCAGCAGCGTTCCATGATGTGCGGCTGGGTCCATCCTTAGTACCTCCCTGAACCTCCCTCCAGCTCTCTGACCCCAGCCCTTACCCCCATCATCAAGAGAGGTTTCACCATCCCCTCTGACATCCCTCCCGGTGCAGAACGGTCATTCTTCAGCCACACCTTTCTACCCCAATGCCCACTGTGAGTTCCAAGCCCACTACCCCATGATGTTGGGCTCTTCTTTCATCACCTCTGCCTCAGGTACGTTTGCTCTGCCAAGGAGCTCTCGCAACCCAGCGGTGACCTCTTCTCCCATCTCCAACATTCCTTCTCCCCGTGGGCCTTCCCTTGCCAGCCTTCTACTCTCTCTGTACTTTTTTATTTCCTACTGTGACACCAACTGTCTTCACTTCTCCACTCTCCTTACCTATTCCAATCTCACCCCCTCTGCACACACAGCCCTCCGCCCACTCAGCAAGAATCCCAATATTGTTATTGAGCCCGCCGACAAGGGAGGTGCTGTTGTGGTCTGCAGGCTGACCTCCACCGTGCTGAAGCCAGGCGCCAGCTCTTGGACACCTCATACCTACGCATTGACCATGACCCTCCAGGCCATCATCTCCAAACTGTTTCCAATCTCATCTCCTCTGACCATTTCCCCTCCACACCCTCCAAATTATCTTTCCCCAGCTCTGCTCTGCCGGTTTTTATCTCCTTCCCAAAATCTACAATCAGGACTGTCCTGGCAGACACATTGTTACCATCCTATCCCCCCTTGTCCAGTCTCTTCCTACCTACATCATCCGAGACACCTCACATGCCCTTCAACTTCAATAACTTTCAATTTCTCAGCCCCAAGGCATGCCATGAACATCCAGTCCCTTTACACCTCCATCCCCCACCAAGAAGGTCTCAAGGTCCCCCGGTTCATCCTTGATCAGAAACCAAATCAAATCTAATAACATTCTCTTCTACCGAGCAGTTCTTGTCCTCAACCTCAGCAGCATCGTTTTTGACCACTCACTTTCTCCAAAGCTGTAAGTTGCAGCAATGGGCACTCGCATGGGCCTTAGCTATGCCTGTCTTTTTGTTTGTTATGTTAAATAGTCCTTGTTCCAAACGTACACGTAGTTCTTTCTCCACTGCAGCAGCAACTGCATCAGGGCTGCCTCCTGCACCCATACAGAACTCGTTGATTTCATTAACTTTACCACTAACATCCAACTTGCTGTCAAATTCACTCGGATTATCTCTGACAACTTCCTCCCTTTTAGAAACAAGCAACTGCAGATGCTGGTTTACATCGAAGGACTGAACGTACTGGAGTAACTCAGCGGGTCAGGCAGCATCTCTGTTGAACAATAGGTGACGCTTTGGGTCGGGGCCCTTCAGAAACGTCGCCCAGCCTTGTTCAGAGATGCTGCCTGACCCGCTGATTTAATCTAGCACTTTATGACCTCTCTCGTCTTAAGAAAGAAATCAAGAAATCTGTCTGGGACATTTACTGTGTGTCAAATACATTAATGATATGGATAAGGTTGTAAGATGTGCAGCTGGTAAGTATGCAGATGAGACAAAAATTGGCAGAGTTGTTGAATGTGAGGATGGTAATCTTCAGCTTCAGAAAACTATGGGTAGAGGAATGGCAGATGGGATTTAATCCTTGTGATGTTGCATTTTGCAAGGAATATTGGTATTTTGGGCATAGAAAGTGAATAGTAGTAACTGGGGAATATTGAGGAACCTCGGCGCACGTCCAAGGATCACTGAAGAAGGGAACACAAGTAGATAAGATTGGGAATAAGGCATTTGGGATACTTGCCATCATTAGCTAAGGTATACAACATGGGAGCAGGAGCTTATGGTATAACATGATCAAATACTGGTTAGGCCGCAGCTGGAGTAGTGTGTGCAGGTCTGCTCACTATACTCTAGGAAGGACGCACAGGAGAAGTTGCAGAGAACGATCCCTCTGCATCCCTCTTTCATTTTGCCGGCGATGGAGTATTTCAGTTGCGAGGATAGACTTGATAGGCTCGTTTTGTTTCCCTTGGAGCAGAGGAGGCCGAGGGAATAACTGACAGGGGTACAGGATTATGAGGGCAATGAGGTAGGTTTAGAGGGGATATGAGGAAGATCCTTTTCCCCCAAACGGTGGTTGTAATCTAGAACACATTGCCTGCGGAGTGTGGGGCATCACTCTCACAACATTCAAAACACATCTAGATGAGGACTTGAATCACCAAGGCAGAGAAGCCAACAAATCAGGTTCTGGTAAATGGGATTAGTACCCATTTACCAGGACCCATTAGTACCTGGTAAATGAGTACCTAACAGTCAGCATGTACCAGCTGGGCTGAATGGCCTGTTTCCATGCTGTGTGTTTCTATTCCAGCACCTGTATCATATTTCCCTCCCCTCCCCTTTCATCACTTTGTGAATACCTAGCTTACTCTTCTATCTCCACCAATCACCCCCCTTCTCATAGCATTTTCTCACCCAACCCCGCAGATGATGCAAGATCAGCTCATCTCATCCCTTCCCTGCATCAAGGTGATGTACCAATTCACCAGCACTTCTTCCAATCTAGTATATACTATGTGGTCTCCTTTGGAAAAATCAAGCACATCGGCTTGGCTTTCTACATGGCAGATCATGTCTTGCTAACTTGATCGCCTTTTGAGGAGGTGACAAAGGTGATAAATGGGGGGTAGGGCGGTGGATGTTGTCTACGTGGAATTTAGTACGGCATTTGACAAAGTCCCCCATGGTAGGCTGATCAAGAAGATTAAAGGGCCTGTCCCTCTCGGGCGCCATTTGCGCATCATTTACGCGACATCGTAAAAATTGGTTGGCGCGTCGTGACACGTGCATGATGCGCGCGAGACATGCATGCGCGCATGACACATCGTGAGGCGTGGTGGCCTATGCAGTGACGCGGTAGCGCAAGCGGCGCCCCAGGATTTTGGGATGCTCAAAATCCTCGCGCCCCACCTGCATGAAGTGCAAATAACACCCAAGTGGGACAGGCCCTTTAGATGCACGGGAGTAATAATGACTTTGTTGTATGGATATGGAACTGGCTTACTGATAGGAAGACAGAGGGTTATTGTGGAAGGCAAAATTCAGGCTGGAGATCTGTGACCAGTGAAGTTCTGCAGGGATCTGTGCTAGCACCTCTGCTACTTGTGATACATATATAAATGATTTAGATGTTAACAAAGACGGGTCAGTTTGTAAGTTTGCAGTTGTCACCAAGTTTGCTGGGTTTGCGGAGTGTGAGGGTATACAGCGGGATAAAGATCAGCTACAGACGTGGGTGGAGAAATGGCAGATGGAGTTTAATCTGTACAAGCGGGAGGTCAAATGTAAGGGGAAAATATACAATTAATGGCATGACCCTTAACAGCATTGATGAACAGAGGGATCTTCAGGTCCAAGTCCATAACTCCCTGAAAGTGGAACACAAGTACATAGTGTGGTAAAGAAGGCATATGACATGCTTACTTTCATAGGTCGGGGCATTAAGTATAAGTATAAGAGTCAGGAAGTGATGATGCAGTTTTAGAGGACTTTCATTAGGCTGCATTTTGAGTATTGCGTACAGTTCTGGTCACCCCATTACAGGAAGAATGCAGATGCTTTGGAAAGGGAGCAGAGGAGGTTTACCAGAATGATGCCTGAATTAGGAGGTATTAGGTACAGGGGGAAGTTGGACACACTTGGATTGTCTTCTCTGGAATGCCGGAGATTGTTGGGAGATCTGATAGAAGTAGATACAATTATGAGAGGCACAGATAGGGTAAACAGTCAGAATCTTTTTCCCAGAACGGAAAAATCAAATTCTTGAGGGCACAGCTTTTAGGTGAGTGGAGCAAAGTTTAAAGGAGATGTGCAGGGGAGGATTATTTTTACACAGAAGACGATGAGTGTCTGGAATGTGCTGCTGTGGTGGTGTTTGAAGTAGGTATGTTAGTGGCAATTAAAAAGACTTCTGGATAGGCAAATGGATATGCAAGGAATGGAGGGATATGGGGGATGTTCATGTTCTATCGTGTATTGTGTTCCTTTTATTTGTATGGCTGTATGGCAATTCAAATCTCACTGTATCAATTGGTGCATGTGACAATAAATGTAACTTGAACTTGAACTTGATATGGTTTATGTACAGATCGAGTGAGGTTGAATGATGGTCATGGCATCATGTTTGGCACAGATCTGGGCTGGCTGGCCTGTTCTTGTGCTGTACTGCTCTTTGTTCTATTAACCCGTCTCTTAATTCACGTACGAGATGAAGATGTTACTGAAAAGATGAGTGCTAATCACTCATTCACAATGTTTGTGAAGGTGGTGGGAAGCTGCTTCCTGAATCACAGCAGGTTTTCCACTCAGGATGCATGCCAGTATCGTCAACAGGCTCCAAAGATGCACTGGCTACAAAGTGGTCATAAATCTACAGTTAACAACATGTGTTAAAAATGCAGTGCACTGTTGGCAGATGATGTGCAAGTTTGGGAGGCGACGTCAGTAGTCTTGACGAGTAAGAAATGTAAGCATTGTGGTCTGAATAATCTTCAGGATGCAGATGAATGATCCTAAGGGAATTTAGATTCAATTAAATCATTTGAAATTAAACAGGTCAAGTAATGATGCCTGTGGTGTGTTTTGTAGACATTGTAATCGGGAGCGGCAATGGAGGGATTGAATGTTTAGAGAATGGATAGAATGCTTTGTCAGCGTGACATTGAACTTGAGTTTTTGGAGCTAAGCAGCTATCACCAAACATTCCCACTAATGACCTTCCAATGGTAGGGAAGTCATTGATGGGGCAGCTGAGGACGGCTGGGTCGAGGACACTGTCCTGAGGAACTCCTGCAGAGAAGTCCTGGGACTGGGAGGATGGACTTCCAACAAATACAATGACCTTCCTTTACATGAACTGTGACTCCAGTCACTGAGAGCTTCCCTCTTAGTTCCCAATGATGGGTGGTCTGTAGGCAGTCACAGTACAAGGTCTCCCATCGGGCAAAAGGTATAGAAGTGTGAAAAAGCACCTCCAGATTCAGGGACAGTTCCTTCCCAGCTTTTATCAGGCAACTGAATCATCCTACCACAACTAGACAGCAGTCTTAAACTACTGTGGAAGAAGGAACTTCAGATGCTGGTTTAAACCCGGGTTCGCACCTGACTACAAGTGCTGTCTATACGGAGTTTGTACGTTCTCCCCGTGATCTGCTTGGGTTTTCTCCGAGATCTTCGGTTTCCTCCCACATTCCAAAGATGTACAGGTTTGTAGGTTAATTGGCTTGGTAAATGTAAAAATTGGGATAATAGGACAGTGTTTTAATGTGCGGGGATCGCTGGTCGGCGCAGACCCGGTGGGCCGAAGGGCCTGTTTCCGCGCTATATCTCCAAACTAAACTAAACTAAAAAAGAGTTAGGCAGAAGGTTAAAAAGCAGTAACATCTAAAGACTGGATAGACTTGGTTTATACTCTCTAGAATTTAGAAGATGGAGAGGGGATCTTATAGAAACTTACAAAATTCTTAAGGGGTTGGACAGGCTAGATGCAGGAAGATTGTTCCCGATGTTGGGGAAGTCCAGGACAAGGGGTCACAGCTTAAGGATAAGGGGGAAATCCTTTAAAACCGAGATGAGAAGAACTTTTTTCACACAGAGAGTGGTGAATCTCTGAAACTCTCTGCCACAGAGGGTAGTTGAGGCCAGTCATTGGCAGATTTAAGAGGGAGTTAATCCCTTGTGGGGGGATCAGGGGGTATGGAGAGAAGGCAGGTACGGGATACTTGATCCGGTGCAGGCTCGAAGGGCCGAATGGCCTACTCCTGCAATGTTTCTATCACAGATTGTAATCTCTGGATTCTTGCCCCAGGATAACTTGAGAGGGAGGGGCTGCTGTCACATTTAGCGGCAGGCAGTAGATAGGATTCTTTGGTACTTTGTATCTTTGTCAGCAGCAACACATGCCAACATTTGTGTACTGCCTAGGTTGTCTGCAAAACAAAGCATTTCACTGTATCGAGGTACCCTAGGTACATGTGACAATCATTCATTCGAGTGTAGCCCCTTTCCAATTTTCATCTCTAAGTGTTTGTGTGCAAGAACATAGAACGTTGTTTATTTGGGGTGTTGCAGTACATCAGATAGTTTAAAAATAACATGCTTCATAACATTGAGAAAACTTTGTACCTGATGACATCTTCTTGTCCAGATTTTCTTGAGGCCACAAGTACAGCATTTAAATACGTTTCTTGGTTCACATGATCTGGGCTCGCACTCTAAGGCAGTACTGAATGCTTCAAATCTGTAAAACATCATTACGATGAGTTGTGAAACCAACCGTGCACTTGTTCTTACAAGCGGATGGAACAGATCGTATGACTTGAGGAAGAGAAGGAATATCCCTGTTCACACTCTGGACCAATATTTATCCCTCAATAAACGTTTTATAAAAGATCATCTGATCATTTATCTTGTGCTGTTTGCTATTGCCACACATAAACTTGCTGCTGACAACAAACAAACACTTTGCTAGCCTTTCTTTGGTTGTGCAGTGATTTGGTATCTCCTGAAGCGGTGACAAGTGATGCAGAAATCGCATTGCTTTCCGCAAGGGTGATGTGCAGTGTGACTACCTGCAGGAGGAATGGAGCAGTTCCTTGTCCATCAGCGCCCAGACGGACCCTGCTTCGTTCCCCCTCAGCAGACGGTTTCAGCTGTTGAACGGTCACAGTGTCTTGGAGTGGTGCTGATGACTGCTTTCTCTAAGTAGCAAAGGATAAAAGAGCTGAACTCTTTCTTCACGAGGGATGCAGAAGTGTTATTTTTAATGAAAAGGCTGAAGTGCTAATTATGTAAATTCAATTCAATTCAATTCAATTCAACTTTAATGTCATTGCACAAATACGAGTATGGGTACAACGAAATGCAGTACTCGTATTTGTGCAATGAACTAACTGTCACCTCCAACTAAAGTCCATTAAAGCATCTGAAGTCTTTTGCACCTCCATTAAAGTCTGGCCTGCCCATGCCTTGTTTGGGACCTTATTAACCTGCTTTACAACTTTCTGATCTGTGTTTCTGTGTGTGTCCACTCCATGTTGTGAAAGGTGAATGCAACCTGCTGATGCAGAGTACAGGCTATTGATAATGAAGCCTGTGAACTACACCGGCCGGCCTCGCACCTACATGTGTACATAACCACATCCACTTTCCTTGCCAGCTTGAGGGAACAGCCCTTAACCTCCAATTACTATGTTCTGTTTTGTCGGAAGCCTGCAATGTACTTTTCTCCCTGGCATGACACACTCTAACTTTAGTTATGCCTCTGCGATCCTTACAAGGGCCTATAAAAAACAAAATATATTCCAGCTACTGCATTCCCTTCTCTGATCTTTGTTAGTCATTTGATATTCCAACTGGGTCAAGTATGACCTAGATGGAATATTTAAATGGTGCCGACTGTTCTTTATTATATTTCCAGATGCAGACGTTTTTTCTATCACATTTTTGAATAAACATTCCATTATCTTTCCCACCAGTGGTGCAAAGCTAATTGCTGTATAATTCCCTGGACTTCTGCCTCGGTTTTTAAGTACAGGAAGAGTCCCTTTGGCACTGTTCCTTTTTATGATGAATTTTGATTTTTGTGTCGTATCTAATAGGCTCTTTGCTGTCAATTCTAATAAGCAAGTTCTTACTGTGAAAAAGCAAGCTGTTTGGCACATTATATTTGTCTCTCAGCTCCAGTTGCTCACTCTCCTGGTCATTCCCTTGCTGATATTCCCTGGTGAAAACATAACCATTTCCCTTTTGAAAGTGTAAGAAGGAACTGCAACTGCTAGTATAAACCAAAGATGGATACAAAATGCTGCAGAAGGGTCATGACCCGAAATGCCACCCATTCCTTCCCTCCAGAGATGCTGCCTGTCCTGCTGAGTGAAGAGCCTGTCCCACAATTTCATGACCTAATTCACAACCTTTTTTACTCGTGGACATTTTTCATCAGGTTAGAAAAATGCCCCAACCTACTTGAGTGCCTACGACTAGCATCACGACGTACCTACGACCTACCTACGACCTCCTAATGACCTCGTAATGACCATGCTGCGAGTATCAGTCAAGGGCAAACTCGGCAGAATTAGGATGTGAAAGTCGGACAGGCTCTTTACTTCAGCATTTTGTGTCTATCTTCCCTTTTGAAAGTTATTGAATATGCTTCCACCACCCAATTAAAAATGTATAAAAACGTTATAAATTGTTAATATTACCACACGTTGGAGATAAACAAATACATTTGTGTTTGAAGTTGCTCAGTCTCTCAGGGGCAGAGGTTGAGTTGTTTCCACTCCAGTTCCAAGGGTTGTGAGGTGGCTGATGTGGGAGCCGCAGACTCAACCACAAATAGTGCAGGAGGTGCCCACAAGAGTGACAGAATGTTGTTGCAACATTCCCGTGCCACAAGCCCTTGCACTAACTCGTAGAATGAGAATCACACAGCACAAAAACAGGACCTTCAGCACCACTCATCTATGCTGACCAAAGGGCGTAACTGAGCTCATTCCCACGTACCTGCATTTTGCCCATATCCCTCTAAACCTTTCCTAACGACATACCTTCCAACTGACTTTCACATGTTGTAACTGTGCCCTTCCTCCACTACATCTTCTGGCAGGTCGGTATTTTGGCGCACGGTGGAGCAGCGGTAGAGTTGCTGCCTTACCGCGCTTGTAGCGCCAAAGACCCGAGCTCAATCCCGACTACAGGTGCTGTCTGTACGGAGTTTGTACGTTCTCCCCGTGACCGCGTGGGTTTTCTCTGAGATCTTTGGTTTCCTCCCGCACTCCAAAGACGTACAGGTTTATAGGTTAATTGGCTTTGTATTTTAAAAAAATGTAAATTATCCCTAGTGTGTGTGTGTGTGTGTGTGTGTGTGTGTGTGTGTGTGTGTGTGTGTGTGTGTGTGTGTGTGTGTGTGTGTGTGTGTGTGTGTGTGTGTGTGTGTGTGTGTGTGTGTAGGATAGTGTTAATATGTGGGGGGGTCGCTGGTCGGATTGAACTTGGTGGGCAGAAGGGCCTGTTTCCGCACTGTATCTCTAATTTAAAAACTAAACCTCTGCGTGAAAAAGATGCTCCTCAAGTCCCCTTTAAATCTTTCCCCTCCCACATTAAACTTGTGCCTTCTAGTTTGAGACTCACCTATGCTGGGAAAAAGTCTGCTAAAAACCTTATCTATGCCTATCATGTTTTTATATACCTTAATAAGGTTAACCCTCAACCTCCTATGCATCAAGGTAAAACAAATCCAGTGAATCCACCTCTCCTTAAGCTCCTGTCCCACTTTCCTGAGTTACCTCGAATTCTCCCGAGTTTTCCCATTGATTCAAGCTCGGAGAATTACAGTAATAGCCAGCCGTAGGTACTCGAGGCTATTTTTTTTTACTTGTGGACATTTTTCAACATGCTGAAAAACGTCCCGACTTACCCGATGCCCTGAGTACCTACGGCTGGCATTACGAGCCGCTACAAAATATCTATGGCCTCCTACGGACTCGCTATGGACATTCCCCGAGTTTGAATCAAGGGGAAAACTCGGGTGAATTTGTGAGTAACTCGGGAAAGTGGGACAGGGGCGTAACTTAAGCTCTCCAGTTCTGGCAACATCCATGTGAATCTTCTCAGCACCCGTTTCTGCTTAATGGCATCCTTCCTACAGTCACCAGCGTCTTGTACAGCTGTAACAAGATGTCCCCACTTAAATGCCCTGACTGCTGAAGACAAGCGAACCAACTTTCCGTTTACCTTGCATGGGTCCGGGGAGCAGTGATTGACAAGGACTGGATGCAGTTGGTGTTTTTCCGATAGGACTTTGTTGAATTCAGAGACTCATGAGATTAAAAAGATGGCACAACTTTTTTAAACTCATGGGCATGTTTGTGAAAAAGTGATATTCTAGCAGTGCTTGACAGGGTGGATGTGGAAATCTTCTCAGGCTGGTGTGATAAGAACCAGGTGTCACAGTTCAGAATAAAGGAATGGCCATCCAGGTCAGAGATGAGGAGACATTTGGAATCTTCTACCCAAAAGACTCAGTTGCTGAATATGGTCGAAAACAAATCAGTAGGTTTTCAAATGTTAAGAGAAATTAGATTGGTGCACGAAAGTGGTGCTGAGACATGGTCCTATTGAATGGTGAAGCAGAGATCAAGGACTCAAATGGACCACCCGTTTCTACTTGTGTTTCCAATAACTTCACTTCCCAAATTCTGCCCTCACCTGCATCGTCCTACACGCTGCAACCTTGTTCTTCAGTCTAAAGATACCAGCAGAGATCCCTGGCTTCAACTACAGGCTGCATTGACCGCAAAGGAATTGTGATCCATGGTCTAAATAACAGAGGAGATCATTTTAAAGCAAGAAACAAGAGTGTTCATGTTGCAAAAGTTCACACACACATGATGAAATACTGTTCAACATAGAAACATAGAAAATAGGTGCAGGAGTAGGCCATTCGGCCCTTCGAGCCTGCACCGCCATTCAATATGATCATGGCAAACGCAACCACTTTGATCCTAGCAAGGTTCCAGAACAAAATCTGTTAAGTAATGTTAATTTGTTTTATTTGGTCTTCTTGAGGAAGAATGCTGGCCAGTAAACAATCTCATCTCTCACCTCAGACCAACACAATCTTCAGACATGATCATCAGAGTTAATGTTGTATCTCACTGAGAGGTAACCTTCCTTTTCAGCTTGTTCCTCCCCATCTCGATGGACCTTTCGCCATCTTTACAACCCGCCCAATGTCTGAGACCACTCCAGCTGTGGCCGCCTGTGCATCCTACGTTTCATAGCTACACTACACCTCAGCATTGCATTAGGTGCATTTCCCTATCCTCACCAACACGTTACCCTGCTTTCCCCTAATCTTTCATGCATTGTCTCTGCTGACCTGTTCCAACATGTTTTCATGTGGCTCGGTATTTAATTTTCTTCAATGACACACCCTTGAAGTGCCATGTTTTGCCTGACTGAAATGGCTGTGTTAATGCAAGGTCTTGTTACAAGAAGAATTCTGAACAAGGCCACACTCCCATTCCTGAACTCCAATGTCAATCTGGATCATGTGCTCAAATCCCAACGGGCTTAAATTCTATGATCTTTTGATTTAAGGCAGATGTATGACCAACTGATCCAAACAGTCAGAAGAGACTGCAGATAATACATTCTTGAGCAAGAAACAAAGTACTGGAGTAACTCAGTGGGCCCTAGGCAACATTGTGGAGGGAATAAGACAGTTGATCTGTCAGGACACTTTGTCAGTTGCTGTGTACAGAGAATAGGATGAGGATATGGATGATATTTTAGGTGAAAACGCATTCAATGGTGCAGGATATAGATTGGTTACAGATGTGGGAGAACTTGAGAAAAAATGCCGATGGAGTTTAATCTGGATGCATGTGAGGTGTTGCACTTTGGGAGACTGAATGTAAGGAGAAAGAATAGTGAATGGCAGGACCTTTAATAGCTTTGATGTACGTACAGATCTTGTGGTCCAAGTCCATAGCATTTTGAAAGTAGCAACACAAGTAGAAAGAATGGCGAATAAGGTATAGTATGCTTGCCTTCATCAGTTGGGCCATTAAGGGCCTGTCCCACTTACGCAAAATTTTTGGCGACTGCCAGCACCTATCACAGATGCAGCATGTTGCCGAAAATGTTTAAATCCGGCGTTGACAATCCGGCGACCAGAAAAAGGTGTGAGTCTTTGGGCGACTACTCACGACCATACACGGCATGTCGTGGAGTAGTGGGGTGACGCCTGCATGGTCGTGAGTAGACGCCCAAAGAGTCGTACCTTTTTCTGGTCGCCGCTGGATATTCAACATGTTGAAAATTTTCGGCCACCTGCTGCGACCATGACGGGTTCCGGCAGTCGCCGAAAAAATCATGCAAGTGGGAAGAATCAGGAAGTCTTCAGTTGGAATATTATGTGTGCAGTTTATTACAGGAAGGATGTGGAGACATCAGGGGTTGAGAGGAGACCTGACAGAAGCATCTAAAATGAAGAGAGGCATAGATAAAGTAGTCACCATTTTTTTCCCCAGGGTCAAACACTGGAGGGCACAGCTTTGAGGTGAGAGGGGGAAAGATTAAAGATATTCGGGGCGGTATTTTTTTTTAAAACAGAGAGTGTTAGGTCCTTGGAATGTGTTTCCATGAGAGTTGCTAGGGGCAGATACTACAGTGGTCTTTAAGAGGCTAATAGATAGGCACATGAACATGGAGATGTTCACGTGCCTGGCAGATGTTCATGGCACAGAAGATCATTGGTTGCCCTCTCCCCTCCCTGATGGATATTTACACCTCCCACTGCCTTAGCAGGGCAAAGCATATCATCAAGGACAGTTCCCATCCTGCGTTTGGACTGTTCGACCTGCTGCCCTCTGGAAGGCGCTATAGGTGCATCAAATCTAGGACAAATAGACTCAGGAATAGTTGTTTTCCGAAAGTCATAACTACTCTTAATTCACACATGCACTGACTTCACAGCCCAACACCCGGACTTCCATCTATTCTATCCACGTACTGTAATGTGTATTGTAACTGTAATTTTTAATATTTTAATTTTTTTTTTAAATATTTAATATAATCTTTAAACATTTGCCTAAGAATACTACCTATTCATCCTTCACCATTTTGCCTTAATAGATATGTATATAGCACCGCAGAATTGTGCACCTATCCCCCCCCTCCCCCTTTTGTTTTGTTTTCTGTTTCTTGTTTTTTGTACTAAATGATATGTATGCACTAAGTACGAGCTGCTTTTAGTCTCATTGTACATGTATAGTGACAATAAATGGCATATCATATCATAATGGAAGAATATGGATCATTAAAGATCATTAAAGATGTGGCATAGACGTAAAAAGAAATATATAAAGGGGGAGAAATTGATGTGGACGGACTTTAGGAAGGCTTATGACAAAGTACTGATGGCAGGCCGGTCTGGAAGATGAGATTACACGGGATCCAGGACGAGCTAGCTGGTTGGATACAAAATTGGCTTGAAGGTAAGAGACAGAGGGTGTTTTTTCAGACTGCAAACCTGTAACTAGTGGTGAACCACAGAGATCGGTGCTGAGTCCATTGTTGTTCATTATTTATATTAACAAGCTGGATGCGATTGCAATATTTACTTTTGTTAATGGTTAGTAAGTTTGCGGATGAAGCTAAAACAGGTAGCACAATGGACAGTGAAGCTTATCGCCGATTACACTGGGATCTTGTTCAAGTGGGTCAATGAGCCAAGTAATGGCAAACGTATTTAAATCAGATAAATGTGAGGTGTTTTTGTCGGACAAACTTGGGCAGGATTTAAACAGTAAATGATAGGGTCCTGGGGAATATTGCAGAACAAAGACACAATGGGGTGCAGGTACATAGTTTTCTGAAAATGGCAATACAAGTGGACACGATGGTGAAGAAGATATTTGGCATGCCTCCCTTCATTAGTGTGTGCATTGAATGCAGGAGTTGGGACAGATGTTGCAGCTGTACAAGACATCATTAAGGCCTTATCTGGAGTACTGTGTACAGTTCCAGTCACTCTGTTGTAGAAAGGATGTCATTAAGTTGGAAAGGAAAGAAAAATAATCTGGAGGATTTGTGTAACAAGGCGTGGTTGGAGAGACTGAGTCACCGTCTTGCCCCCAAGGTGGAATAGTTTAAGACTAGAGGACATAAGTTTAAGGTGAGAGGGGAAATATTTAAAGGGGACCCGAGGGGAAACTTTTCACCCAGAAGTTGGTGGAACGAGCTGCCAAAGGAAGTGGCAGAGATGGGTACAATTATGAAATTTAAAAGACACTTGGATAGGTATGTGAATGGGAAAGCATTGGAGGGATATGGGGCAGATGCAGGCAAATGGGACTCACTCAGTTTGGCAACTTGATCAGCATGGACTCCATGATTCTGACACACATGTACACAAAAGGCAAAGTCAGAGTGGGATGATTACCTACCCCTGCAAGAGCACTAGCCTTCTCTCAGTGCCTTGGGCTGTCATACTGGGATTAGTCAATGGTAAAAGGAATGGAGAAAGTCAGTCATGAAATTGTGAGATGGATTACTTCCAGAAAGGTGCTCGGAAAAGTTTGGAGCTAACAATGCATATAAGAACTGTCATTTGGAGCAGTTAGGTTGAGTCAAAGTCAAAGTATCCTTTATTGTCATTCAGACCTTTCAGTCTGAACAAAATGTTGTTGCCTTGCAGACAAACATATAATAAAACTAGAGTAAGTGGGAGGGCTGGTCCCCAATGATTGCTGGCCAGTGGGGGGGGGGGGGGGGGGGGGGGGGGGGGGGGGGGGGGGGGGGGGGGGGGGAATGCTAGTATGTGTGTTGTGGGCCAAAGGACTGGTTTCCAGACCACATAAAACCACATAAAGCACATAAAAGGGCACTCACAGTTCAGTAGACTCTCAGTGTTGTGTAGATTCCCAGCTCTGTGTAGATTCCCAGCTCAGACTGAGAGTTGTGGCCTCTCCTTCGCCATCTTGCAGCGACTGAGTCATCTCCAGACTTCTGGGTTTTATAGGGACGTGGCCTTCATCGCAGTGATTGACAGGAGAGAGAATCTCAAGATTTTTTAAACACTAATAACTATTTTTCATCGTTGGGAAAAATCCTCGGGGCCTGATCATCGGAGGAAGACTCTGAGTAAGATGGCCAAAAAATCACAGCCATTTTTGGTACCGATTTTTCTAAAATCAAACAACAGCACAACAGGAAGTGGCTAAGGTGAGACTTTTAATTATATAGATAACACAACACACAATAAACACAAATTTAACATCCACCACAGTGAGTTCACCAGACACCTCCTCACTGTGATGGAAGGCAAAAGTCTTAAAGTCTTTGTCTCTTCCTGCTGTGGCAGTGATCAGCTCCCACCAGAAATCATCTTTGATATGCCAAGTTCACACAAAAAAGGAGTCGTTTTCACCCTTGGAATACACACTTTTACACTCTGGACACAATGCTAAAATGAAAAGTCAGTCAATAGTTTTTTGGTGATGAATAGTCTTTCCTAATTTGATACTTGTCTTCCTCCCTTATAGTGATAAGTGAGCCAGAAGCTCGAGGTTACACTGGAGGGAGATGCTCCACAGTCTGCTGATCTTTGAGCAGTCAACACAGTAAATAAAATTGATGTTTCAAGCAGAAGCAATGTTTGATGCACTCATACTCAGCTCAATGGTCTCCGCATTTCCTGGTGCTATTCCAATGGAAGCAAATGTCACTGGCTTGGATAGACATCCTGGTCAATATGGATAGGTTGAGCTGAGGGAGCTGATTCTGAGATGTATAGCTCTATAACTCTATCTCCAGTATCCACACCTTCCTTTGCAATTATATACAATGTTCATTCTTCCCAGCATTGGATGTTTTGGGAGGAATTAAAAGGTTCTTGTATTGTGTGCAGTTACATGGGGAGGTGATGTAGGAATTGAAGTGAATGCTGGTGGAGATGGAAGAGTGAAACATCACGTGCAGGACAGGTCAAGCCATGGGAATGCTGCCAGGGATGGTGTGAGGGAGGGGAGGGGAAGGGAAGATGAAGCAACATCATGTTGGAGTTGCTGACACAGTGGAGGGCGATTCATTGATGTGGAGGTGGTAGAGTGCAACGTGAGGCCAAGTAGGACCTTGTCTTGTATCTGGGACAGAGGTGAAGATACCAGAGCTGATGTGACGAGCAGCAAGAGAATGAGAGAGTGAACGGATTATTTACAGAAAACAGGATCGGAGAAGGAAATGTCACGGAATGCAAGGAAGTAGATGAGGTTAGAGCCAGTGGTTATCATTGGTCTATCCCCTTAAATGAAGAAGGGAAAAGGAAGTCAAAAATGAAGCACATGAAGGAAAATGGTCACAAGCAAGAGGACATAGCAAGAGTTCATTAGCAAGAGGACATTGCCTTCATTATCTGTAATTACAAAAGGAACATGCTGTGGTCACTGGATATCTGGAAGGACACCAGAGAACACCAATGGACAGTCTATTTTACTGTGGAGACTAAATACAGACCACAGATTACTTTGCTGATTACCTCTGTTTAATTATTACTCTTCCTGCCTCCTGAAATGTCCAGGCAACACTCCTTATCCCAAAATATCAAGGCAACAGTCTGAAAGAGGGTCCAGACCCAAAACGTCACCAATCCGTGATCTCCAGAGATGCTGCCTAACCCGCTGAGTTGCTCCAGCATTTTGTGTCTTTTTTTGTAAACTCGCATCTGCATTTCCTCGTTTCATCCCTCCATTCTGACCTGTTGGTCCTTGGCCTCCCATCACATTCAAGGCCCAGCACTATTCTCGACAGTCTCCACGTTTCCTGCAATCCCTGGCATCATTCCAGGTCTCCAATACCCATGTTCTTTTTCTAACTATAGATAATGATTCTGTTTCTCCCAATACAGCCCTTCCAGTATGATCTTCTCTTTCCTCTTTAGCCATGCACAAATAATACTAAATCTCTCCCGCCATTCCCTCTTCATTTGGCTGTATCTTAAAACCTTTTTATCTTTAAACTTCTCAGAGTTCACAAAGGCTAATTTACCCCGAAGTACTTACATTTTTTCTTCCTCCACGGATTCTGCCTGACCTGCTGAGAATAACCAACATTCTTTTTAGTCTAAATTTTTTGTGCGAAGAGGTAGCAAAAAAAAATCATCGAGTGCTCGGAGGACAAGGTGAATAGCTCGGAGGAGGATCAAGAACACAATTCTGGGCAGACCAACCTAATATGGTGCTAAGGTCCAGGACAGAGCCAGAGGTAGAAGATCCAAGGAGGCAGGAAGCTTTAATGAAGTGGGAGGGTGCCAGCAACACTCAGCCAGATCTCCCTCAGTGTCAAGACATTACTCTGATCCACCACAATAAGTTCATGGAAGACATGATACTCTGGGGGGATGTGGGTGGTGAATTTTGGTATGGATAGAGTCAGCACTAGCTGAAATGAAGACCCCAAACCAAGTCTCTGGGCAGAAGTTTTGGTGAGACAGTCAGGTGGGCAGTCTGGGTGGTTGCTACATGATGCTGGAATCTGGATGAGAAAAAAGGGAGAGCTGCTGGAGGAACTCAATGATTCAGGCAGCATCTGTGGAAGGATATCGACATTTTTAACAATGTCACAAATAAACTTTATTTGTGATAAAATATAATTATAAAAGCAATAAACCGTGCAAAACTCTTAACACATTCTTAGTATCTATACATTAACACATTCTTAGTATCTATACATTCAATATTGCTAGTGTGGATGGAAATGGCCCATTAGCATTTCAGGTCAAAGCCTTTCCTCGGGTCTGAGAGCGTAGAGGGAGAAGCAGGGTAAAAGCTGCAAGTGGTGGGTCGATGCAGGTGAGGAGGGTTGTTTGTTGGGTAAATGTCCGGTGGGGGAGGGAAGGATGGAAGTAGTGACAGAGGAAGTTGATGCAGAGATAAAATGAATCTGATTTGAAGGCGGCGATTGGAAATCAATAAGGAGGGATGATGTTAGCCTGGTCTACTACTCACAAGAGGCATGGGTGTCTCTGAAGTAATCACAGGGGCATAGGAAGAGAAGACATGCACGTGACTGGCAATACGATTAAATAAGGAGAAATAACAAGGGGGCAGGCCAGAGTGACAATCAATATCCAGTTGGCCAACAGTAGAAAAGCCTCAAGGAATAATTGCGTGGTTTACTATTTTAAAAAGGCACCACAGCATAAATAGAAAGAAAAGGCATAAGAATATTTAAAACAAAACTTTCAGTATTATTGTAACATTCCTATATTATTGGTATTTTTGAAAGTAAAAAGCTAGGTCCGTCAAAGAGGACGACAACTTTAAACCAAATGAAACTATATTAAAAGGGGAAATGTGAGTTTGCTCAGTGAAGATGTCTTCAGTGCAGGTTGGAGCACATTAATATTAATGAGCAGTTATCTCTCCAGAGTTCAGTATCTTTTTGAGATTTTACATTATCAAAGGACCATTTGGGATTAAACTCTGACGCACTTTAGATACATCTTCATTGATAGTGCGTTTTGAAATGTAAATCGGGACTATCTTTTCTGTCTAATTCCAGACATGAAAGATTGTCAATGCGCAAAGCGTGAAATCACAAGGACAGGGCCTCAAAGATCAAAAGACAAATCATCTCCAGAGTGAAAATAGAAAAGAAGTGAACAACAAATATCAGACATTCAGGCACATCAGCTCTATTTCTCTAAAACATGTAACTTTGGCTGACCGAAACTTCTTCAGCAATTTTGAGAGCAGACATTGTTCGCTACCTCAAGATTGATCCAAAGACAATAGATTACATCAAGGCCCAATCCTTTTTCAAGCTGTGGCTGTGGGGAATCCATGTAGGGTTCAGCATATCAGCACTCAATTAGGTGGGGCAACATGTAATGGTCAGATTTGCTGTTGCTGCACTAAGGAGGTGACTCCAATGGTCAGGTGCACTGTTGCTATACCCGAGGAGTTGACTCTGTGGTCTTTATCAATCTTGCTTATTTTATATTCAAAATGATTAAGACAGCATTTCTGCCCAATTTTATTTCAAATATTCATTTTTAACTGGGTCATAGACTGGGATTACAACTTGCTCATAAGCATCCTAAGAAGCATAAAGTTTTCATTTCATCTTGAAGTATTGATCCCTGAGGACCTGATGGTGGAATCTCATTAAAAACAAAACAGCTTCAATGCGAGAAAATTTAAAGCTGAAATGTGAATGCTTTCTGTCAGCACACGGTAAGAGGACAGAAAGAATAGAAATTGCACAACCATAAATTGTTCCCCATTTTGTCCCAATCACCATTCAACAATAGAACCATCACCTGCCCCTCCGGTTACCAGTCACCTTTGGCTCAGTGACAGCCCCTCTATATCGGTGGCTGTGGGTTCAAGTCACAGACCAGGGACTTATGTACAGTGCTGGCCACAATGCTGAGGGACTGCTGCACTGCTGGGTTTATCATCTCACAGATCTGACAATAAATCAAGGTTTAATTTACTCTCACTGTGTTATTGGAAGTGTGGTGGTGAAGTTCTGGCCAATAACAATCACAAAGGAAATCTCTGAAGTGCTGGAAATCTGAAAAAAAACCCAGATGTAAAACCTGGCCTTTCATGTCATCTCTTCCCACCATCCAGCGACCCAAACAATCCTTCTAGGTGAAGCAACAAATCACTTGCACTTCTTTCAATCGAAGCCATTATATTTATTGCTCACAAATGGTCTCTACATTGGACAAACCAAACACAGGTTGGGGAACCACATTCCACAATACCCTCATTCAGTTCACAAGGGTGACCAAAAGCTTCCAGCAGTTTGACATTTTAACTCGTACAGTTTTGGTCTCCAAATCTGAGGAAGGACATTATTGCCATAGAGGGAGTGCAGAGACGGTTCACCAGACTGATTCCTGGGATGTCAGGACTGTCTTATGAAGAAAGACTGGATAGACAGTTTGAATTTAGGAGATTGAGAGGGGATTTATAGAAACTTACTTCTTAAGGGGTGTTCCCGATGTTACAATGTCCAGCTTAAGGATAAGGGGGAAATCCTTAAAAACCGAAAAAGAACAAGGTGGTGAATCTCTGGAACAGTTCAGTTCATTGGCTATATTTAAGAGGGAGTTAGATGTCATCAGGGGGTATGGAGAGAGAAGGCAGGTACGGGATACTGGGATGATCAATGATCATATTGAATGGCGGTGCAAATGCACCCTGCAATAATTCTAGATAACTCTCCAGGCTCCCATTCTAACCTGTATGAGTTTGGCTTCCTTTGATGTTCCAACAATGTCCATTTGAAAAGCAAGGAACAACAGTTCATTGTGTGTCATCATCTTTGGGACAAAATATTAAATGCAACAATTTCAGATAACAGGCCTTTCTTGATTGTGTCCGAACTAGCAAATTCTGATGCAAAGTTACCCATTAGTAATAGAAATATTAAATGAGAACTTACCGTTTGAAGTTTGATCTTTATTTTATGAGAAATTGGAGTGAGAGACTACGTGAAGAACCCGCCAGCCCGCATGCGCGTCAATTTTCAAATCAACTGTATGAAACCACAGACCATGCACCAAATCAAACTATAGAAAGATTAATTACGCTTGACTTACCTAATGATCTTTATGAGATTCAGGGTTTGGAGGGCACTGAGTCTCTCACTCCAACATCTGGAAAGCTTTTCCCACTGAGAGTAGGGAAGATTCAAACAAGGGGACATGACATGAGAATTAAGGGACTGAAGTTTAGGGGTAACATGAGGGGGAACTTCTTTACTCAGAGAGTGGTAGCTGTGTTGAATGAGCTTCCAGTCGTTTTTATCATTTAAAAATAAATGATCATATGGATGGGAAGGGAATGGAGGGTTATGGTCAAACTAGGGGAGATTATGTGTTCGGCACGGACTAGAAGGGTCGAGATGGCCTGTTTTCTCATTTTATAATCTCATTTCAAACTTCATTTCTCATTTATCGATAGTCCTCGTGATGAGACTACGTGAAGCCTTCGAAGCTCTGTGGTTTCATGCAGTAAACCAATCTGTATGTGAACACACTACACAGATAAACCATAAATGGTTGAAAGAAAAACATAGGCCATTCAAATATGATGGTAATTTTACATACATGTATATCGCCCTTAACAGAACCAAAGTCCCATTACAACAGGGTTAGACAAATGTCTTAATTAACACAACCCAGAATTCTATCTGCAAATTGTCCAGATCTGTTAATCGGTTTATTATAAAACTTCCGACACGTTTGCGTTCATCTGACCATCCTGCTGTTGCAAGAATGTGATCCAGAGGAACCTCCATTCTATTTGCTGCCGGTGTGGCTGCAGCCCTGGTATAGTGAGGCTTGAAAATATCAGTATTCACTACCGCTTTCAACAGCGTACACTTTATCCATCTAGAAATAGTCTGCACCGACACTCTCTTGTGTGGCTTCTTCTAACTTATGAAGAAAGCTTTTCCCTCATCTCGAAGGTTTTTAGTAACCTCAATGTACTTCTTCACATAAATAACAACACACAATCTCCAATCCGATAGGTATGCTGCCAGATCTAACTTGTACCCCACCGCGCCTGGCCTGCTCTGCTTTATCAGATCAGCCATATAAATACCACTTTCTTGTCAGTTAAAGCAGTTATCCAGATGGAGTTTGTGCAAAGACTGAGCTCTTTGCGTTGAAATAAGTGCCATAAGCATCACTAATTTATGAGTGAGCTGTTCCAACGTCAGTGATACAGCTGGTGCCAGGTTGCGAAGCAAACTTAAAACTACTTTCACATTGCAAACTTCATTATATTGGAAAGTTCATATTAAAGACACCTTTCATGAACTTTGACACCAATGGATGAGTGCCAATAGTTTGCTGTCCCAGCCCAAGCACTAAGTACAATGATAAAGCACTATGAGTAGTATTAATAGCGCTATAACTTAGATGCTTCTCAAAAAACAAAACTGAAAGAAATTCCAAACCTCAGCTACTTCTGCCTTAAAGTAGTTCAGTTGTGCATCTTCACAAAACTTTTTCCATTGTTTTATTTTTGCCCCCAAATCTCTGCTACTTCTGTTTAAAAGTAGCTCACATGTGTCTCTTCACAAACCTTCCCCATACAACCACGCAGAGATAAATGCACGAGTGTTAGGTTGAATGATCCACTGCTCGTGTCTGTGAGCAAATATAGAAGCTTCTTTCAGCAGACCTATTTACAATGGTTGAATAGGCCAATTTGGCGCTACTATAATTCATGTTGCCCCATCTTGAATTATCTTTGGAGGCATCTTCTGATATTTATATCCTGTGCATGCCTCTACAATATTCTGTTTCTTATCTGTGGGTAGGGTCACAGACATATTTGCAGAGTTTATGACAAACCCTAGATATGTAATAGATTTTGTCAACTCCAGTATGGACTTTCCTGGATGATTAACAAAGCCTAGATATTCTAGGAGTGCCTTTGTTGCTGAAACAGCTAACTCTGTGACACATGATCTCTTCCCTACAATGAGCATGTCATCTAAAACCCTACGATAATATGCCCTTTAGATCTGAGTAGGGCCACATTGGCTTTAGAATCTTTATAAATAGCCTAGGGCTGAACTCAACCCCTTAGGAAGAGCCTAAAATTGCCACAACTGGCCTTGCCAGATAACCTACAGATATCGTGTGGCTCTCGTGTATTGGTACTGAATAGTATGTATCTTCAAGATCAATTGAGGCCATAAAGCAATCCTCTGTAATCAGCTATGTTGCTGAATGAAAAATATCCATCTAAAAATGGGTATATTCCAAGCACCTGTTCAGACTAGCTAACTCCTATAAAGATTTGGTATCCTCCACTATTCTTCAACCTTGAGAAGATATTAGAAATATACTCCTCTTGTTGATGGGCAGTCTGCTCAATCACACCCTATGTGTACTTTCTCTATTTCAACTTGGATAGCCATAATTTCCTCTTTAGACCGTATGTACGGGAGTCTTGGCTTCTCTTGCCGCGGAGGAAATGGATCACCCAGAAACTCAATCTTATAACCATTTGTGATTAGTAAACTGAAAGGATCAGAGGTTATCTGATTTTGAACAGTCTCAGTCTACCTCCGACTTGAATATTGTCAGCACATCTCATGCGACTGATGGAAACATATATGCATACCTTAACGGCCCCCATCTCTTGGTCGTTTTGCTGTCCATGATGAGACAGACGGTGGCTGTAGATGTGATCAAGGCAGTTTCTAAGAAAGAGCTTGCTATAAAACCACAAAGGCTGTCAATAAAACAAAAGGTGATTATCACCACCAGCCACCAAGATCCAGCAAACCCTGCGACTGACACCACCAAACTGGCCTAAGACGGATGATCAACAGTCAACTGCCCCTGACCCTAGATTTTGCTCTGTCCCTTTAGCTCTGGCATTGTGGCCTGCTGGGGAACGATACTGAGTATGTGGAGAGCGCTGCCTCCATGGTGAGCGCTGTGAACCTGCTCATAAAAAAGGCCTCTGGCTTGGTTTTAATTGTGTAGGCCTGATGCTCCAACCAACCGTTGTGAAGCGGTATGTGCCGCTAGCTTGGTAGTGATGCACGCCAGTAGCTGGGAGTCTTACCCACAAAGGGTGCTTTACTTGCTTGCCCAAATCTTCTCCAAAGAGATACTTGCAGACTTAGAGCTCAAACGGATTACACAGAAGTGCTAATAGTCAAATCAGACAGCTGAGTTCCCTACCGATTTGCAAAGGCTGAATCCCTCTTGTCCCTCAGAAGCTTTTGACTTTGTTTTGGCCATTCAGATTGGGCATTAACCTTCGATAGTGTCTGCAGTTATCTAACATACAGTCCAGCAGCGCCCTGCATGTTCTTCTTATTCAGCTGATAAGGTCAAGTAACCAATGCTACTTGCCAGTACTTCCTCTAACGGTTCTCCCTATCCCCGAGGGCTGTCAGAAATGCCAGCAGCTCAGACTAAATCATAAGGCCACTTATTGAGGGAATTTTAATTGTGACTTTCCACAGTCAGAGTCTGCCATGTAATACTCCTCAAAACACCCCTCCTCTGAGCGGTAGTTATCATAATGCAACCCTGAACCAGGTATTGCTGCCGCAGACATCCGACTGGAACTACCTGTATCGGTCGCCAGTGTGCGGAGCACATTCTCTTCGACCAACCCCTCAATCAGGTTTTCCCGTCTTGAGAGCCGACAGATGATATCCTTAATGGATGATAAGGCAGTACCTTCCAGCTCAGTATTGTCTTTTTGGACATATTTTGCCGTTTTGGCCTTGGCCTTCCCCAAACTCGGTTCGCCAATCTGTTCCCTTTCGGAGCTTTTGCTTCTTAATTATGTACTTGATTACTTATTTATTTTTTTACAACACTAAACCTGCACGTCAGGTAATAATGCTACTTGCCAGTTCGGCCTTTACTGCTTTGCCTATCCCCGAGAGGATGGTAAATTAAGTTCCAGAGTGCTGGCAGCTCTATTTTACCCATGAGCTGAAAATATTTTGCATGTGTTGAGGGAATCCTCAAACTCCCTGCCTCTGTGCAGGAGATATCCTCAAATATCTGAATTTAACTGCCTGTATCAGTGCAGTGCAGTACACTTACTCAGTTATCCTCACTCTTGTGAGCAGCCTGATAACCTCAGTCTTTGATGTTGAGGCAGTGCTTCCCTGGCCAATATGGCTTTTGAACAGTCAGTTCCAAGTTGGTCTTCCCTGAACCAGGTTCGACAGGCTGCTCCATTTTGGAGCTTTCAGAGGTAGCTGTGCAGGCCACCCTGCCAGCGTCCCCGAGCCCAGGTCACCAACCTGCTCTTTTTCAGAGCTAGAGGAGGTTACTGTACAGCCTATACTGCCAGTGTCTCCGATACCGGTGCCAAGCTGCTCCATTTCGAAACGTTTACGGAGGTTTGAAGGAAGACCTTACCTGCCAGCGTCTGTCCAATATCTCTTCGGCCCCACGCTTCCAAACTGCTCCCTCTCGGAGCTTTAAACGGAGGTTGTTGTGCAGGTCCCGCCTGCCAGTGTCTCCGATCCCGGTGCGGCAGGCTGCACCATATCGAAACCTTGATGGATTACTGTGTCGGTCGCGCCTGCTATTTACTCCGAGACCAGGACGGGCCACCTGCTCCCTTCAGGAGCTTTAATGGTGGTTGCTGAACAGGTCGCGCCTGTCAGCATCACCGAGACCGCTGCACCGTTCCTGCAAGAAAAAAAAACCCACATTACCTGACGGAGCATTTCTGAATGCATCCGTATCTCGCGCCATGCGATGATATATTGACGCACATGTGGGCTGGTGGGTTCTTCATGTAGTCTCATCACGAGACTTCAACATAAAACATTACCTCCCTCCACAGATAGTATCCGATCATGGTAACTCTGACCACAAGTTACAGCAATTGCTGCCCAGTATCTCACGGTTCCAGCATTCTCTCCACTGTCCTCATTCAGCTCTATGTTTACACCTCTATCCATGGATTGAATGTGATTCATAAGCACTCACCACCCTCCCTGGTTGGCACTGTGTCAGTGAGATTGTCTTGGCCCATCTGATCCACATTGAAAGATGGAACCATGGAACCAGTCCCCAGTCACCATCAATCGCCCGTTCATACTAATGCTAACGCCCGTTCATACTAGGGGGGGGCGCTGTCCATTATGGTATGGCTGCCCAGCCTTCAGCTGTCCTTTTTTTCTTTTTTTTAATTTTTAGTTAGTTGAGTTTTTTGTTCTGGAGTTCCAGCCTTTTTTATGTGGTGGGGGGGGGGGGGGGGGGGGGGGGGGGGGGGGGGGGGGGGGGGGGGGGGGGAGGGAAGGAAACTGCTTTACTAGGCTCCCTACCTGGTCGGAGAGGCAGCTTTTCTCCGGGCTGCACCGTCGACCCGTCCTCGCGGCCTACTAGCGGGCCTGCAGCGGCGTTTCCTGTCGGGGACTGCCCAGAACCTCGGCTTCGGCAGCGGCACAGCGCTGGAGCGCTATCGCGGAGCGGGCGATGCCCTACCCGGGTCGCCGCGCTGGAACTCCAGTGAGCTGAGACCGTCGATAAAAAACATCGCCGAGCTGCGGGTCTGAGGAGCGGCCAGCTGCGGGTGGCGGCGCTGACTTTTCTTCGGCAGCCTGGGATCTCTCAGCGAGATCACCAGTTGTGGAGCTCCATCCGGCGCGGCCTTGTTGGCTTCGGAAGCCGCGGCCTCCAGTATGGAAGCGGCCGTTCCAGGTGTCCCAAGCTGCTGTGAGGATTCTCCCGACGCCGGAGCACCATCACCCGGCCTGTGGAAGCCTCAATAGGCCCGACTATGGGTGAACTGGGGATGGGGACTAGACATTGTGCCTTCCCTCATAATGGGAACCATTGTGGGGGGATGTTTTTATGTTTAAATGTCTTTATTACTGTTATTTCTGTATTCTTTCTTTATGTGCTGCATTGGCAAGAAGCATTTCACTACACCTAGGTGTATGTGACCAATAAAATAACTTTTGAACCTTTGCTATGTTATCCCAGGTTCGCCCCACTCCCCACATGCTTGGGGCATTTTAAAGAGGCCACTTAGCCTCCAAACCCATGTGTTGTTGGAATGTGGGAGGAAACCAGAGCACCCGGAGGAACCCACGCATTCACAGGGAGAACATGCAAACTTCACACAGACAGCACCCAAGGACAGGATTAAACGTAGGTTTCTCCTGTTGTTCTGTCTATCCTCCCACCCGTCTCTCCGCAACTTAAAGCAAATTTATTTTCTCACTTTTCTAGTTCCCATGAAAAAATTATTGTCCCGAAATGTTACTAGCTCCTTTTTCCGCAGATGCTGTCAGACTTGTTGAGTATCTTCAGTATTTGCTCCATTAACTTTAGACAATAATAATCTGTTTCTGGGATCTGCTGCACAAACATTGGTTGCAAACGATCACAGTCACTCCTCGTAAATGACTCAAAAGACACGAGAAGCCCTCAAGTTTTTCCCCAAAACAGAGAAGGGAGATCGAATCTCCTGTTGTCCCCTGGGGGAGTTACCAACAACCAGACTGAAATGAATGCCCTAGTTTCCAGTTAACTGACTGGGTAAGGAGGAATTGTACTACAAGGCAGCTGTCAGATGGTAAAAAGTTTATGTATAAAGGTTATGTATATAAGTTAATGAACTTTTGCATGGGCATGATAGCAGCAGGAGCCAACAAATCACGTGTTTGTTTAATGTTATACAATAGAACAGGCATGATCACTTACCCGGTGTTTACAAGAGACAGTGGGACATCAGTAGCCTGTAGTAATGTAGAGGACACACTGTCAGTACGAGAGACCATGAAGAGACAACATTAACTGAAAAACAGGCAGCATATTATGTACACAAAGAAATGTCATGTAAACACGAGGTTAGTTACAAAATTACTACTCAATGATTAAACAGTGATTTGCAAAGCCAAATCTCCAGAAGGTATGAACATAACAAACAGTCTTTAAAATCACACTGACACTACAATCCAGAAAGCGCACCGCTGTCTCTACTTCATCAGAAGGATGAGGAAATTCAGTATGTCTACAATAGAGATGTCAGCAATTACATCTTTGTTTTTGTATTCCAGTCCTCTTAATATAAATGCGAGCATTGAATTTGCCTTTGGGATCAGTTTGTATCCCTTTGGGATGCAGATGAAGGATAGAAGTACGTGCTTTTGTCCTCATCAAAGGTTCCCGGGTTGAGATGTGTTCACTGACACCCATCTTGCTAGCTCCATATTAGAGAGAACTGACATTCACAAGGCATCCGCGAACTCTGCAAAGAGTGTGACTGAGATATAGACACAAGGAACTGCAGATGCTGGTTTACAAAAAAAGACACAGTGCGGATCCGCCAGCATCTGTGGAGAGCATGGAGAGGCATCGTTTGGGATCAGGATCCTTCTGCGGACTGATTGTAGTATGGGGGAGAAAGTTGGAAATGAGTTGGGACAAAGCCCGGCAAGTGATATGTGAGGGGCGGGAGGGTGTGGGTTTTGCAGGGGTAGAGTGTGGGTGGGTTGATGTTCCAGGGGTAGATTGTGGGTGGATGTTAGAGTGTGGGTGGATGTCGGAGGAGCTGGGCGTTGCAGGGGCAACGGGTGGCCAGTGTGGTAATCTGGAACCAGAGATTGGGGATACAATTTAAATATATTGTGTGACTGACTGGCAAGATCTGTCAATTTACGACATGTTCCAGGGTGCAAAGTCCAGCAATGCTTTTTGAGGTGTTAATCAGAGTGGATTCTTTCAGTGTGTCTTATCTGGAATATTTGGAGACAGCTTGTCTGATGAGCCAACTTTGTGAGAATAAGTGAATCAAAGGTTAGATTAGGAAAGCAAAGGTTCATGTAAAATATAACAAGGTATCTAAACATAATTTATGAAGTATTTACAATGCTCCTTTGAAGAGTTTCTAAGATGTTTCATCTATACATATGTAGATTATTTATTATCTAGTTTACATAGTCATATCATGTCATCAATATCTACAGCAAGTGCCTGAGGAGGGGAGAAGGTAAACTGTTATCGACTGACTCTGAAGCACAGGGTAACAATGCTGGGTTAAGCAACTTCTGTTAACAGTTGCTGGTCTTTGAATATCGTAAACCCCCTGTCCCACTTAGGCGATTTTTTTGTCGATTACACGGGACTAGGCTGTCGCCACACGATCGCGTGGTGACGCCTGTATGGTCGTGAGTAGTCTCCTCAAGTCGCCTAAAGAGTCGTAACATTTTTCTGGTCGCCGTGGATTTTAAAATGTTCAAAACGTTTCGGCGACTGTGGGCTTGACGTAGCTTGTCTTCTCCTGTCGTAGGTTGTCGCCAGGTGTCGTTGGTTGTCGCTGGATGCTGACTTCGGTGAATTCCATTGGCGACTACTTACGTCAACCTATGTCAATCAGCGACAGGTATCGGTGACTGAATTGTCTTCAGTTGTCGCTGACAGCGTCGTTGCTTATCGTAGCTTGTCGCGGGTGGACATAGCTTGACTTTGGTTGTCGTAGGTTGTCACCTGTGTGGTCGTAGGTTGTCGTAGGTGTGGTCGTAGGTGGACATCCTAATGGGTCGCCGGTTGTTGGTAGCTTGCCGTCGACTCGGGGGTAGGTTGTCGTAGCTTGTCATAGACATTGTCGTAAGGGGGGGGTCCAGTCGCCGTTTTTTACGGCGACCTGCTACGACTGTGACTATCGCCGGCAGTCGCAGAAAGTAGCGCCTAAGTGGGACGGCCCCTTAAGGAGCAGAAACAGGGGAGGAGCAAGAGAATGGGGCAAAACCAAGCCACAGATATAATTACTTTTTTGAGGAAGGTCTCACATTTCTGTTCATAAGATACAATTCAAAATAACTCAGCTCAAAGTTGAATATCCGCAAGATCAAGCATGGAGTGACAATGACTCCGCACACACCTGCAGTTCACTGGAGAATTCAAACAAGTGAGAATGTGGAGTCTGGGGACTGTCATGGCTGATGAGATCTTACTGAATTTTAGGCTGGCTCTGCTATACGCACTTTACACCTTTCTCTTCTTTCTCCTCTACTTCTTGTGTAGCATTGCACTTATTCAATTCACTGTTACTCTTGCAACTTTACAAGTGGAGGTTATTGATCTTTATTGTCCTCGACTGAGCTGTTCATCATTCAAGAGGAGACAGTTGCCGGGATATTATTGGAAATAATATGAATCCAATGGTTTTCAACAGATGTGCCAATACAAAGATTAATGTTGTAACAACAATGAACTGCGACTATACCTGACTAAAGGCACAAAGTGCTGGAATAACTTGGGTCAGGCAGCGTCTGGCGAGCATGGATTTGGTGACGTTTCGGATTGTGAACCTTTCTTCAGACTGATTGCAGAGAGGACAGGAGAGAAAACTGGAAGAGAGGAGGGGTCGGTAATAGGTGAACGGAGGCGAGGGGGTTTTTTGATAGGCAGATTGTTGGACAAAAGTCAGAGATGAAACGACAGGTGTGAGCCCAAAAGGATAAAGATTTGTGAATTGTAAAGGTCAAGGGTAGAAAAACTGCTAATTGTGTATCTGGTTGAAGGAATGCAAGATGGGGTTTATAGGGTCATACTGCTGGTTTGCAATATGAGGTGTTGTTCCTCCAGTTTGTGTGTGGCCTCACCAGTCTACTGTGGCAATGGAGGAGGTCCAGGATGGAAAGGTATGTTTGGGAATCGTTCGCTTGTGTGTCAGACAACGCATAGCTTGCTGTCAGCTTCCATCGTCGTCCAACATGTTGACAGAATTGGTCGCCCGACGCATCACAGAGGGCATCGTGTCGTCGTTTCCGGGGATCGCCACGAGGAGGCTTCTGTCATGATCTGTTTGGGAACAGGAAGGGAATTAAAATGGTTAACAACCGGGGTATCCAGTAGTCCTTGGGGGAACAGGCGCATGTATTCGGCAAAGCAGTCGCCAAGTCTACACTTGGTCTCACCGATATACAGGAGGCATCGTCGGGAACACCAAATGCTGTAGTTGAGGTTAGAGGAAGTGCGCATCCGGGAAGAACTGTTGTGGGTCCCTGGATGGAGTCGTGGGAGGAGGTATGGGGACAGATGTTACATCTCCTGCAGTTGCAGGGGAAAGTACCCAGGGAGCGGGTGGTTTGGTTTGGGTGGGAAGGGATGAGTTGACCAAGGTTTTGTGGAGGAAGTAATCTCAGCATAAGTGGGTAAAGGGTGAGATGAGAGGATGAGAGTAAGCAGGGTGAAAGATGGGAAGATGTGACTGGTGTTGGGATCACGTTAGAGGTGATAGAAATGTTGGAGGATGATTTGTTGAATGTGATGCCTGCCGGGATGAAAGATGAAGATCAGGGGAACTCTATCCTTATTGTGTCTGGGGTGAGGGGGAGTGAGAGCAGAACAATGAGGCAAAGAGGTGTGATCATTCTTCAGACTACTTATGTTTCACATGGAATTTAATGATCCATGGAAATATTTCAAGAAGTACAGGGTATTTTCTGCAGTCCTAACTTACAAAGCAACATTGACTCAGTTTGAGAAGCCCTGGTCTTTGCTCTACACCATCCACCATATTTCCATCTTGGGAAAAGACTCTGACTGTCTACCCTATCTATACCTCTCAGAATTTTCTATATTCTATCGGGTCTCCCCCCAACCTTCGATACTTCAGAGAAAACAATCTAGGTTTGTCCAAACTCTCTTTACAGCCAATACTCTCCTTCTGCAGGCATAATAAAGAACGATGGCTAAGATTCTTTCAGGAAAGGAAATGTTGAGCTAATGGCCATATTTTTACCAAAGGAAGAGCATCTATATAATTCTTTTAAAAATGGACAAATTATTTAATTATAAACAAGAAATAAGAATTAAAAAAAAAACTGCAACTGCTGAAAGAAGAAATTCAAACAAAGAATGCCGATGGCCCTCAGCAGGTCAGATAGCATTTGTGAAAGGAGAAATAGAGTTAGCATTTCAGGTTGAGGACCTGCTGTCTATTTTTATTTTAAGCTATTTAGTGCATCTGCTTTCCTTTAAGAAGCAATCAAAAGGTTTAAACGCAGTAAAATCAAATCAAGTTTATGGTCACTCGGACAGGTACAATGGGGTTCAAATGCAATGAAAATCTTGCTGCAGCTTCACACTCAGTCAACACACACACATACATCAATTATACATAATTATCCAGGATGGTGAAAAGAAAAAGGCTGCAAAAATACAAAACATTAGTGCAAGCCACAATCCAAGAATAAGTCCATGTAGTGAAAGAGAAGGTCCATTGAGCTGAGGTAGGATCAGAGTTATGCAGGTTGGTACAAGAACCTATTGGTAGCTGGAGAGTTGCTGTTCCTGAACCTGGTGGTGTTGAACTCCAGACTTCTGCTCCTCAAAGTGGTCAAAGTAAGAAGCAGGCCTTACCCAGATGGTGCATATCCTTGATAATATCCTTCTTCGTGAGGCAGCACTTCAGATGCATTCAACTGAAGAGAAGGATGTGCCCATGATGGACTGAGTGGAGTCCACCACTCTATATAGCCTCTTGCACAGAATAAGGCCCTTTGGCCCAATTTGTCCATGACAACCAAGATGCCCCATCTATGATAGTCCTACCTGTCTATGTTTGGCCCATCTCCCTCTAAACCTTTCCTATCCATGTAACTGTCCAAATGTCCTTTAAATGTTGTTATAGTACCTGCCTCGACTACCTCCTCCAGCAGCTCGTTCCACATACTGAGCAGCTTCTGTTGCCCCTCAAGTTCCAAGTAATTTTTTCCCCTCTCACCTTCCTGATTCCCCTACTCAGGGTAAGACTCTGTTCATTCACGCTATCTATTCCTGATTTTCATACACCTCCATAAGATCATCCCACAGCTTCCTCCCCCCCCCCCCCCCAAGGAATAGTCCTAGTCTGCCCAACCTCTCCCTGTAGCTCATAGAAATTAGGTGCAGGAGTAGGCCATTCGGCCCTTCGAGCCTGCACCGCCATTCAATATGATCATGGCTGATCATCCAAACTCAGTATCCCGTACCTGCCTTCTCTCCATACCCCCTGATCCCCTTAGCCACAAGGGCCACATCTAACTCCCTCTTAAATATAGCCAATGAACTGGCCTCAACTACCCTCTGTGGCAGAGAGTTCCAGAGATTCACCACTCTCTGTGTGAAAAAAGTTCTTCTCATCTCGGTTTTAAAGGATTTCCCCCTTATCCTTAAGCTGTGACCCCTTGTCCTGGACTTCCCTAACATCGGGAACAATCTTCCTGCATCTAGCCTGTCCACCCCTTAAGAATTTTGTAAGTTTCTATAAGATCCCCTCTCAATCTCCTAAATTCTAGAGAGTATAAACCAAGTCTATCCAGTCTTTCTTCATAAGACAGTCCTGACATCCCAGGAATCAGTCTGGTGAACCTTCTCTGCACTCCCTCTATGGCAATAATGTCCTTCCTCAGATTTGGAGACCAAAACTGTATGCAATACTCCAGGTGTGGTCTCACCAAGACCCTGTACAACTGCAGTAGAACCTCCCTGCTCCTATACTCAAATCCTTTTGCAATGAAAGCTAACATACCATTCGCTTTCTTTACTGCCTGCTGCACCTGCATGCCTACCTTCAATGACTGGTGTACCATGACACCCAGGTCTCGCTGCATCTCCCCCTTTCCCAATCGGCCACCATTTAGATAATAGTCTGCTTTCCCGTTTTTTGCCACCAAAATGGATAACCTCACATTTATCCACATTATACTGCATCTGCCAAACATTTGCCCACTCACCCAGCCTATCCAAGTCACCTTGCAGTCTCCTAGCATCCTCCTCACAGCTAACACTGCCCCCCAGCTTAGTGTCATCCGCAAACTTGGAGATATTGCCTTCAATTCCCTCATCCAGATCATTAATATATATTGTAAATAGCTGGGGTCCCCAGCACTGAGCCTTGCGGTACCCCACTAGTCACTGCCTGCCATTGTGAAAAGGACCCGTTTACTCCTACTCTTTGCTTCCTGTTTGCCAGCCAGTTCTCTATCCACATCAATACTGAACCCCCAATGCCTTGTGCTTTAAGTTAGTATACTAATCTCTTATGTGGAACCTTGTCGAAAGCCTTCTGGAAGTCCAGATACACCACATCCACTGGTTCTCCCCTATCCACGCTACTAGTTACATCCTCGAAAAATTCTATAAGATTCGTCAGACATGAGTTACCTTTCGTAAATCCATGCTGACTTTGTCCAATGATTTCACCTCTTTCCAAATGTGCTGCTATCCCATCTTTAATAACTGACTCTAGCAGTTTCCCCACTACCGATGTTAGACTAACTGGTCTGTAATTCCCCATTTTCTCTCTCCCTCCCTTCTTAAAAAGTGGGGTTACGTTTGCTACCCGCCAATCTTCAGGAACTACTCCAGAATCTAAAGAGTTTTGAAAGATTATTACTAATGCATCCACTATTTCTGGAGCTACTTCCTTAAGTACTCTGGGATGCAGCCTATCTGGCCCTGGGGATTTATCGGCCTTTAATCCATTCAATTTACCCAACACCACTTCTCGGCTAACCTGGATTTCACTCAATTCCTCCAACTCCTTTGACCCGCGGTCCCCTGCTATTTCTGGCAAATTATTTATGTCTTCCTTAGTGAAGACGGAACCAAAGTAGTTATTCAATTGGTCCGCCATATCCTTGTTCCCCATGATCAACTCACCTGTTTCTCACTGCAAGGGACCTACATTTGTTTTAACTAATCTCTTTCTTTTCACATATCTATAAAACTTTTGCAGTCAGTTTTTATGTTCCCTGCCAGTTTTCTTTCATAATCTATTTTTCCTTTCCTAATAAGCCCTTTGTCCTCCTCTGCTGGTCTTTGAATTTCTCCCAGTCCTCCGGTATGCTGCTTTTTCTGGCTAATTTGTACGCATCATCCTTCGCTTTGATACTATCCCTGATTTCCCTTGTTATCCATGGATGTACAACCTTCCCTGATTTATTCTGTTGCAAAACTGGTATGAACAATTTTTGTAGTTCATCCATGCAGCCTTTAAATGTCTTCCATTGCATATCCACCGTCAACCCTTTTAGAATTAATTGCCAGTCAATCTTGGCCAATTCACGTCTCATACCCTCAAAGTTACCTTTCTTTAAGTTCAGAACCATTGTTTCTGAATTAACAATGTCACTCTCCATCCTAATGAAGAACTCAACCATATTATGGTCACTCTTGCCCAAGGGGGCACGTACAACAAGATTGCTAGCTAACCCTTCCTCATTACTCAATACCCAGTCTAAAATAGCCTGCTCTCTCGTTGGTTCCTCTACATGTTGATTTAGATAACTATCCCGCATACATTCCAAGAAATCCTCTTCCTCAGCACCCCTGCCAATTTGATTCACCCAATCTATATGTAGATTGAAGTCACCCATTATAACTGTTTTGCCTTTGTCGCACGCATTTCTAATTTCCTGTTTGATACCAACTCCAACTTCACTACTACTTCACTAAATCTGTCCTATCTGTAGCTCAGGCCCTCAAGTCCTGACAATATCCTCATGAATCTTGTCTGCGCTCGTTCCAGTTTAGCAGCATCTTTCCTAGAGCATGATGACCAAAACTGAAGACAATGTTCCAAATGCAACTTGACCAACATGTTGTACACTGTAACATAGAATTCAAACTTATCCTGACTGATGAAAGCCAATGTACCTGAGCAGCCTATTTATCTGTGACACCACTGGAGGGAACGATGTACCTGCACTCCTAGATCCTACTACTAGAGTCAACGAGTTAAGGGTCTGTCCCACTTACGTGTCCTTGGCAAGCAAATTACGCGACCTCATGGTCGCGTTGAGCCGAGACGGTCGAGAGAAGGTCGCGCGCGACCATGCGTACGCACAGCCGTCTGGAGCGCGTTACGTAATTTGAAGATGGACACAAAGCTGGAGTAACTCAGCGGGACCGGCAGCTTCTCTAGAGAGAAGGAATGGGTGACATTTCGTGTCGAGACTCTTCTTCAGTCTGAAAAGAAGGGTCTTGACCCGAAACGTCACCCATTGCTTCTCTCCAGAGATGCTGCCGGTCCCGCTGAGTTACTCCTGCATTTTATGTCCATCTTCAATTTTCTTGGCCGCACTCTGGGAGTAGAAGTGGGGGCGGATACGGACCGCAACGGCCGTGAGCCTCAGGCCGAGCTCGGCGATTGTTTGCCTGCTTCTGCTGCTGTTGAAGGTGAGACGTTGCGTCACGCCAGGGTCTTGGGCCTGTCCCACTTTGGCCGTCAGTTCCGTGACAGGCTATTGGCGTGCAATGATTTCGTTCACTGCAAGAATTTCAGAGCCCCGGGCGATGTCGGGACCAGCCCCGCACAACTCCATACCCCTCCGCGCTTCTAAGTGGGACCGGCCCCGCGCGGCCATATCATGCCCGTATGCCTCAAGCGACCACGAGGTCACGTAATTTGCAAGCCAAGAACGTGTAAGTGGGACAGACCCTTTAGAGTAATTCAGCATAGAAACTTCATAGAAGCATAGGCCCAACTCGCCCACAGCGACCAACATGTCCCATCTACACTAGTCTCACCTGCCTGCGTTCGGCCCATATCCCTCTAAATCTGTCCTATCCACAACATTCACTATGAATATCATGCCCTAGTTTGACTTACCAAACTGTAACACCTTACACATCTGCATTAAACTCTATTAACAATTCCTCAGCCCACTTGTCCAGCTGATCAGAATCCTGCTATAATCTCTTAAAATTTCTAAGAAAGTAGATATGCAAGCACTATTCTTCATGGTTGCATCTACTGTATGTACTGGGCACACGACAGGTGAACGAAGATGTCAATTCCAGGAAGTTGAAGCTGCCAACTCTCCTCACTATTGATCCACTGATGAAAACTGGCATGTGGGTTCCCAACTCCCCTTTTCTAAAGTCAACAATTAGTTCCTTGGATTAGTTGACTTTGTGTTACATGCTGTTGTTCTGGCAGCGCTTAACCAGGTGTTCTATCTGACTCTTGTCCGCTAGCTCATCACAACCATTGTTCGTCCAACAAGAGTGGTATGGTCTGTGAATGTATAGATGGCTTTGGAGAAAGTGCTTAGTCATACAGACATAGGTGTAAAGAGAGTAGAGCAGTGGGATAAGCGGGTAAACCTATATTGTTGGTCAGTGAGGAGGAGATTGACACAGGTCCTGGTCATTTTGAAGCAAGAGTGGATCTGCGCCATGACCAACCCCTCAAAGCACTCCACTACATTGGATGTATGGTCAGTGATGGAAATGGGTTTTAGGATCTAGGGGTACTCTAAGGTCCGTGAGGCTGAGGTTGGGAAGGAAGGGGGGGGGATTTTTTTATGTGCGGTCATACCCATGTAAGAGTACAAGAATGCATAACTTGTTTATTGTGCATTTATAATATAGTTTATTGTGTATTATGTCATAGCTGCTTTCTTGCATCTCTCTCTCTCTCTCTGTTTGCATTACAAAATGTTCCATAAAGGTATACAGGTATAATCCCCATTTCTTTCCAGTCACCTCCTCTCTCTTTCTGCATGCTGTTTCTTCAGCACGACTTCTGCCTCTAAGAAGCCATGTCCTCACATATTCTTATAACCATATAACAATTACAGCACGGAAACAGGTCATCTCGGCCCTTCTAGTCCGTGCCGAACACTTACTCTCACCTAGTCTCATATACCTGCACTCAGACCATAACCTTCCATTCCTTTCCCGTCCATATACCTATCCAATTTATTTTTAAATGATAAAATCGAACCTGCCTCCACCACTTCCACTGGAAGCTCATTCCACACAGCTACCACTCTGTGAGTAAAGAAGTTCCCCCTCGTGTTACCCCTAAACTTTTGTCCCTTAATTCTCAAATCATGTCCTCTTGTTTGACATAGAATATGAGCAATAAATAAATATATTTACATGCATACAGTCATAGTAGTGCAATTATTATTATTTTTCCCTGGTGGGAGGAGTGTCTGGGGGGGGGGGGGGGGGGTGATTGGCAATCACCGAGGTACAATGTTGAGTAGTGTAACAGCCGCGGGGACGAAGCTGTTCCTGTATTCTTTCTATTATGTTGACACCTTTCCTATAATTTGGCGACCAAAATTGTACACCTTATTCCAGAATTGGCTTCACCAATTCTTCGGGGTTAAATTTTGACAGAGGAGGTCCCACCAACTTAATAAATAGAAGAGTTGAGAGCTGATCAGTTTGAAGTCTTGCACGTTGTGGTGTCATGCAGAAATTCATGCCACTGAAGCTTCTTTCACATTCTGCTGTTGATACCGGAATTGTATTTACAACCGTTAGCAGCTGCTGAAATCCTGCAGAAACTATCTTCCCTTTAGATTCCTAGAATTCTCTGAAGGGTCTGATACAAAGCCGACCATTTAAGCAAATTTGTTCTGCCATGTCTTCTACATTATCCCCAAAGGTAAAAAGTGAATCTTCTGGAATATTGTTAATATCTAAATATTTTGACATTAATTAACTTTTTACATTTATCATTGGAAGCTGTTGTAGATTCAAGCAGCCTGGATTTCATATTACTCAACAAACTCCTCAAAAACTGTTCTCTATGTATAGTAGGTACTTTACCAGCTCTCAAATGTATTCCATTAAATATCATCTGGCTTGTTGCTTTCTCCACTTGAGTATAACATTTTGCTGGCTTCTCTATTTGACATTCAAGAACCTTGATAGTTTGTTTAATTTCCTCATTTGCCTAAGTGTACAATTTCGGTTCTGCAGTTCAAGTGACAGTTCAGGCAACTCCAGCAAACTGTCCATCAACAAGCCCAAATTTTTTACGAAAGCTGATGATTCTAATACTTTTTTCAGCCCCTCGTACTTTGCCCTCTCTGCACTAGATCTTGAAGCATCACAGCTTGCTTTTCCGAAATCCTCCCAAATAGATTTATAAGACTGCCACATTGCCTTTACAGTTCGGTAAGATGAAGCAACCCATCTCACACTGAAAACACGACCAATTTTCAACAGTCGACAGTGAAGAGCCTCAGCACATGCAGTTGAGTGCCAAACAGTTGCATTAGGGAAATCATCGAGAAATAATTTTGCAACCCCTGCATTTCGTCCTGACATTACTGAAGCACCATCAGTTACAAGTGATATCACATTTTCTTTTAGGTACTGTATTGAAAAACTACATCTTTGTAAGCAACTTAAAAGCCCATCATATATAGATTTTGCATTTACACCAAGTTTCATATGTTCTTAGTCAAAATAGAATGATATAGGTTGGGAAGATTCACCAACTGCTGCTCTCAAGCAGACTACTAGAACAGTTTTCCCATTAATAGTAGTAGATTCATCAATCATAATACACATTTTAGATTGTTTTGAAATTATATTTTCCACCACCGTCTTTCGCATCTGGTTCCCTATGTGGTGAGAAACATCTGCACATGACTTACGAGAGTGTAGAACGTTCCCCAAGTCGATGCTGTTTCTTTCTTGCAGTTCAATATCAGAAGACATATCTGTGTATGGCCTACCTTTGTGTACATATATTATATACAGTTCTAAAAACTCGACCTGTTTTTGCTTCGTCCTTTTTCAGTGACATATACACTACATTTTCGATTGCTTTTTTTCCAGATTTTTTGGCATCTGATATGAGCTTCACTATTTTTGTGCTTAAAAATCTTTTTTCTTAAACATTAACTGTTTTGCTTTGTCATCACTCACTCCTACTACATTAACACTGCACCACGAGAGAGCGAAAGAATAAAATAACATGGAATAATAAAATAACGTGACTACCTGCACACCAGAAAAAGCCCGTGCTCGCAGTCCGGAGCAATGACAGTGAGTTTTAAGAAATTAATTTTATTCAAAGGAACGCGGCGTCATTAATACATGGTCAAAACACAATTGCATTTACTGAGGAATGTGGATCGATGTATTGATGACACATTGTATAACTACGTGTTAACTACTGGCTGGTTGAGCGGTGCTAGAACAACTATTTTGCTCTCATCGTTGGTAAGACGAAGAAGTTGATTATTAACTTAATGAACAGAAAGCCAAGGATTCATGAGCTAGTCTTCATGAGTGGGACTGCGGTGGAGTGGGTCAACACTTTCAAGTACCCGGGTGTGCATACCTCTGAAGATCTGTCCTGGGTTCAGCACATTGATGCAATCACAAAGAAAGCTCATTAACGTTGTTACTTGTTCAGAGCTTTAAGAAGATTCAGAATGTTGCCGAATACTTTACTGAACTTCTACAGGTGTACAATTGAGAGCATACTGATTGTTGCTTCACATCCTGGCTCAGTAACTTTTGTTTAGTTTAGAGATACAGCTTGGAAGCAGGCCCTTCGGCTCACCAACCAACAATCACTCATATGCTAGTTCTATCTCGCACAGTAGGAATAATTTTTACAGAAGCTATTTTACCTACAAACCTGCACGTCTTTGGAAACAGGAAGAACATATAAACCCCATACAGACAACATCTGTAGTCAGGATAAAACTTAGGTTTCTGGCACTGTAAGGCAGCAACTGCACCACTGTGCTGCCCCAAAACTTAGAATGAAGGAACGTAGTGGGTACTGACTAGTGGACACTGGATAGTGGTGGATGGTATTGGCATACCCATCATATATATATGAAGTACTGCCTCAAGAATACAGCTGGTATCAAAGACCCACATGACCCTGGCCCTGCTCTCATCTCGCTGCTGCCATTGGGAAGGAGCCTGAGAATAGTTACCTCCAGAATCAAGAACTGCTTCTTCCCATGAACCATCCAGCTCTTGAGCCACCCTGCACAACCCTAACTACAACTCTACCTCAGCACAGAACGACTATGGATTTCGTATCAGGTTACACCACATAGTTTGGAATGCACTATTGTGGTCTGGTTACCTAGCATAACTGATAATTGATTCCATTATTGTATATAATTTGTTGATACTTCTATGTGCCTGTAAAGCTGCAATAAGAGAGAATTCCATTGTCCTGGTCCTGCTGCACATAATAATTAAACACTGTTGACTCTCGAGCTGGTTGCGAAAGGTGATATAGCGTGTCCCTGGTTGTGACCTCCCACATATATTGTTTGGATCATTCCCACACATATCGTAGCAGATATGGACAAACAGAAGATAATAATGTCTCCATTATGTGACTCAGGTCATCATGAACATACTGTGTAAAGCAGTCAACCAATGTTTCATCCACAATATTTATCCAGTTGCTGGTTAATGGTGATGAGTAATTCAGCAATGTAACACTATAAAATATCACGGGTAGATGGTTACATTGGCTCATGATGGTGCTGGTTATTGACAATGAGACTGATGTTATGCAATGTCAAGCAATCATCATCAACGATGCATCACAACAATGCACGTTGCCACCCCAAATCTGGCTTTAAATGCTGGGCGTCATACGTTTGCTCATGTGATGCCAAATGGCCACGCAAAAGAAAGGGTAAAATGTATTACGGAACGACAAGGGTGAATTATTTCCATGTATCAAGGGCATATAAGGAGATATTGGAACAGATTAGGTTTTAAGGGTAAGAGAGGGGAAGTGGAGGCCTCGAGTCCTTGAGCTGTACAGCATGGCAACAGGACCTTGGACCAACTTATCCATGCCGACAAGTGTATTTAGTCCCACTAGCCTGCAGCTGGGCCATACCCCTCCAAACCCTTCCATGTACTTGTCCAAGTGGAGATACAAATGATTGGGTAAAAAACAACAAACTGCTGGGGGAACTCAGCGGGTCAGGCATCATTTATGGAGAGAAGGGTATTGATTCAAAGTATCGTCTGCCCAGTTTCCTCCACACATGTTACCTGACCCACTGCGTTCGTCAATTTTACCAGCCTAACTGTCCTTGAAATGCTATAAGTGTACCCACCTCCATCACTTCCTCTGGCAGCTCATTCTGTCAACCAATGCCCTATCCTCTGTCAAAAGTTGCTACTAAAATTGTCCCCTCTCACCTTAGAAAAGCTATTCTACATCTGAGGCTGTCCACTAGTTATTTTTGGGCTTGACATTTCACTGTCACTACCTCTAATTACCTTTGAAAAGATGTTAGCTGGCTCCTTGAACTGCTGCAAAGGTTGCGATGCAAGTCATTCTGCAGTGCTTCCGCTTATGAAGGACCATTGATGTACTTCAAGATGGTATACGACTTGGAGTGGGAACTACAGTTGGGGCCCCGATAGCTCTTGGTTTTGTTGACAGAAGTAACGTCTAAGTTGCCAAGGAAAGGAATTATTTTGTAGATGTGACATGTTGCAGTCACTGTGATAGGCAGTGTTGTACTGTGTGGTGGATAAAAGGACAAATAACAGAGCAGCTTTGTCCCAGAACTTGATCTTGAGCTATTAGAGCTGAGCTTAACCAGGCAACTTGAGCATGTTCCACTACATTCCTGGGTTATGGCTTGAAGATGGAGGAAAATCTTTGGAGAGTCAGGAGATGTGTCATTCCCCACAAGAAACTTTGCGTCTGACCTGCTGTTGTAGCCACGGTACTTATCCAATTAGGTTTCTGGTTAATGGTGACTGGGTAGGGCACAGCCTGGAAAGCAGCAAAATGTCCTGGTTGGATTCCAATGTGTTGTACTATCACCACTGATGGTATGCCCTCTAGTGTTGAACATTTCCACCGTGGGAAAAAGGTTATGACTGTCTACTGACTATTCCGATCCAATCTTATATACTTCTATACATTCTCCCCTCCCCTCAACCTCTGACATTCTGGACAAAATATTCCAAGTTCACCCAACCTCTCCCTGCAGCTGAAACCCTCTAATCCAGGCAGAATTCTGGTAAATATCCTCTGCACCCTCTCCAAAGCCACAACATTTTTCCTGTAATGGGGCGACCAGAACTGCACACAATACTCCAAGTGCAACTCCTATAGAGTTGAACATGACATCCTGACACCTATATCCAATGCCCCTAGCAATGAAGACAAGCATATCATACACCTTCTTTACCACATCTACTCCTGCTGCCACCTCCAGTGAGCAAAGATCTTGGACTCCAAGATCCTCCTGCATATCAATGCAGTTAAGGTTCTTGCCATCAACTGCATATTTTCCCCCTACATTCAACCTCAATCAATCAATCAGTTGTATTCATCACATACACATATAAGCACAGTGAAATGAATTTGCCAGCAGCGGTACAATAAAAAAAAAAAACACACAATACACAATAAGATTTAACACAAACATCCACCACAGCATTCTTCACTGTGGTGGAAGGCACAAAGTACAGTTAGTCCTCCTCCATTGTTCAACCGTGGTCGGGGACATAAACCTCCGCAGTCGCTGCTACGGGAGGCCAGATGTACAGGCGCTCTCGTCAGGACAGTCCAACACACTCCGCGGCTTGGAGGTCCCGAATTGGCGCTTTCCTACCGGAGACCGCGGCTTCAGGATGTTGTATGCCGCAGGCCGGCACTCTTCTCTGGCTATCCTCGGTGAGGGAACCCAGGCTCCAGATGGTAAGTCCACGCCGCGCCCGCAGACCGCGGCTTCAGGATCTTATAGGCCGCGGGCCGGCAGTTGGAGCTCTTCTCCGGGGATCCCCAACAAGGGATCTCAGGCTCCGGACGTCGCGCCCAACTCTACTGCTGTGTCGCCGTGCTGTGTAACTAATCTACATCCTGCTGCATCTTCTGACAGCCTTCCTCACTGTTTGCAACTTCTCAATTTTGGTGTCTTCAGCATATTTAATCACCAACCCATCTACATTCACGTCCAGATTAAACCAAACAGTAAAGTTGACAGATCCTTGCAGAACTCCACCAATCACAGACCTCAAGCTGGAATATCTATCTTCCCTCAAAACTCTCTTGTCTTTTATGAATAAGCCAGTTCTTAATAAGCCAGTTCTTAATTTATACGATCAAGTCATCATGAATCCTTGATATCTTAATCTTCTATATAATCGTCTGGATCTCCATCTCAATGTTTAGTTACTACCAGTATTGTTGAACATTTTACTTTTCTCTTTCTACTGAGCTAATTTTGGATTCAGCTTTTCATATCCACTTGGATCCCAGATGTTTTTTTTACTTCTTTTGACATTCTATGGTCCTGTAAAAGGCACTGCCAGGAGTGGTGGTGGAAGCAGATATAGTGGCATTTAAGAGGCCTATTGATAGGAACATGGATATGGAATGGAAGGATATGGATCATGTGCAGGCAGAGAAGATTAGTTTAACTTGCCACCCTGTTTGGTACAAACATGGTGAGCCAAAGGGTCTGTTCCCATATTTTACTATGTTAAAACCCCTAAATACAGTTTTTCTCTCAGAGGACAATTCCAAGATTGCCCAATTTAAGCGTACACTAATATTGTGGTTTTCCAGCTTTTGACTGCTCCATCACGGAATGTGGGGCAAAGATTATTGTAGTAAATTAAAACAACTGCCAAGGAGAGGCACGTTGGCAATAATAATGAGCCATCACAGATCAAGGACACCAACAATCTACCCTTTTCTCTTGGGATGTAACTTTGGAAAGTGCTCCAATTATTTAAATGGTCAGTTAGGGGAAAGCACTGGCTGAATGTTTTAATTAACATTACACTCGAATGTTGAAGGAAAAAGTGAATGTTAAACTTTTATACCAGGACCTCACTTCTTAGTGCCTCACCTGCCCACATCCTCCGGCTGGGAACCAGGAGAGGCTGCAGGCGCATGCGCCATGGCGGCAGCGCCGGCAGCTGGACAAACTTCCAGCGCGTTGACGTCACCGGCGTTGCGCGAATGGACGCCAGAGTTGACGGACACTGGTTTGGACCAATCCACCGCGGAGATGCCTCCGACGCACGCGGCCGACCGACCAATCGTTAGGGCTGTTGTCGTTGGTCCCGCCCACTAGCAGCTCCCTCCCTCCCACGGACGGACGTAGAGTCGGCGCTCGAGTCGATGCGCAGTGGCAGGTGAGGCTGCGGCCGGAGTGGACGGGGAACCGGGACTGGGGACAGACGGCGGACGGCGGCGGCTGGATCTGGATCTGCCCACTCCGCCACGTCCCTGGCGCTGAATTACACTTGAGTTTGTTTTCCGCCGGCCGTGCCCACATGTGCCTGTCGGACGCTGGAGGCGGCTGCGGCGGGTTAACCTAACGCTCGCTCGCTCGCTCGGTCACTGAGGTAAGGTGTTGACTCGCCGCCCCTTGACCCACCGTCCACACCCATGTTTATGTAACGGCTAAAGCGCGGCGCTCGCTGCGGGCTCGGGGTCAGGGACAGGGACGCGCCCCACGGCCCCGGATCCCACAGCGTTGCTGCCTATCTAGTGTTGGTGGCCGCCACCTGCCCGCTTTAGGGCTGACCTTTTGCCCAGGGCTTGTGGCTGTGGTTCAGGGGACTGGCGGCAGTGCCGGCCATCAGCTGGGTGGCTCGCCCGCTCTTCCTGCTGAGTAATGGTTCCACGCAAAGCCAGGTGGCTGGGCTCTTTCAACAAAGTCTTGTCTGCCAGCCCCCCTTTAAAAAAAAAAATACAGGCCAAGTTATGTTTATTGTCAAATGTGTAATTGCACCGAGATACAGGTACAACGAAAACCTTGTGATCATCACAAGAATGTACATTCACCGAAGGTAGAATATACACGGATTGCACTAAGTCTACAAAGCAGTGAAAGGGTAAAGGCTGCATAAAAATAACCAAGGAAGTAGTGTGAAACACAATTAGACAACACAGCTGAGTTGGTGGATACCTGAGATCACTTGCAGTGGTGCCTCACTCCACAGGCGTCAGGTGTGACGTGCCTGACACTGATATCCTACAGGACGAAAGAGTTGGGATAAATGAACCTTTCACAGGCTGTGATGAATTGGGTGCTGCAGGGATTAGCGTAGCGCCCAGTTATTCATGATGTGCATCAGTGATTTGGCTGAAGGAAATCAAATGTCTAATCTCTGCTCATAACTAGAGTAAGTGAAATTATAAAGAGGAAGGGGTATGTAACAAGGTTTGGGAGGATTATGTTAAACATAGTTACTGGGCAATGACATGGAAATTTTTGGTGCACAAAACTGAAAATGGGAGTTTTTAAAATGATGACAGGGAAATCTTGATGTTTAAATGACTTGTCACTGGTGGCGGAGGTTAGGTTCAGCTAGCAATTAGGAAGACAGCTGATATATTGATGTATGAGAGGATTTGAACTCTGGAGTAAAGATGTGTAGGTCCTTGGTGAGCAGGAACCTTGATCATTGTGTACAGTTTTAGTCTCTTATCTATTAAAGGATATACTTGGTAAAAAAAGACGCAAAGTGCAGGAGTAACTCAGCGGGTCAGACCGCATCTCTGGAGAACATGGATAGGTTTTGGTTTGGAACACTTTAGGCAGTTTGGGGGAGGGGGGAGGTAGAAGAGGCAGGACAAAGCCAGTACAGGCAGTGGATACAGATGAGGGTTGATTAGATAGGCAGGTGGTTGGACAAAGGCAGAGATGAAAAAACAGAAGGTATGAGACAAAACGAAGATGCGTTGCAAATTGTAAAGCTAGAGACATGTATTTCTGTCTTTCCAAAGAAGCTGACTGACCCACTGAATTATTCCAGCACCGTCCTTTTTTGTAGACCAGCATCTATTTGGCAAAGATGTACTGCAACAAAGATTTACCAGATTGGTCTCTGGGAGGGTAGACTTAACTGTATGAAGTGAGATTGATTACACCATGCCTCTAATCTCTGGAATTTAGAAAAAGGAAAGATTTAATTTTATCAAATTCTCAGAAGGGATGTAACAAAGCTGATTTATCTTGCTGAAGAATCTAGAACCAAGGGCAACACAAAATGCTGGAGTAACTCAGGCAGCATCTCTGAAGTGAAGGAAAGAGAACCAAGGTCCATGGTCTTGGTATATAGGTAGGTCACTTAAGAATGAGATGAAGAGAAATCCCCTCGTGCATTAAATGTAGTGATCGCTAGATTTCTAAATACTTCTGGGGTCACGCAGGTAAATGAAATTGATCTGGAAAATCAATATTGATTTTAATGGTGAAACAGGATTGTAGGAGTAGAGGGTAGAGTAAGTGGGGCAGGCAACATCTCTGGAGAGAAGGAATGGGTGACGTTTCGCGTCGAGACCCTTCTTCATACTGATGTCAGGGGAGTGGGCGGGACAGAGATAGAATGTAGTTGGAGACAATAAGACTGGTGGGAGAAGGGGGAAGGGATGGAGAGAGGGAAAGCAAGGGCTACTTGAAGTTAAAGATGTCAATGTTCATACTGCTGGGGTGTAAGCTACCCAAGCAAAATATGAAGTGCTGTTCCTCCAATTTGTGCTGGGCCTCACTCTGACAATGGAGAAGGCCCAGGACAGAAAGGTCAGATTGGGAATGGGAGAGGGAGTGCTGAGCAACTGGGAGATCAGGTAGGTTAAGGCGAACTGAGCAGAGGTGTTCAGCAAAACGACCGCCGAGCCTGTGCTTGTTCTCGCAGATATACAGGAGTTGACACCTGGAACAGCGGATACAGTAGATGAGGTTTGAGGAGGTGCAAGTGAACCTCTGCCTCGCCTGAAAAGACTGTTGGTGTCCTTGGATGGAGTCGAGGGGGGAGGTAAAGGGGCAGGTGTTGCATCTCCTCCAGTTGCGGGGGAAAGTACCTGGGATGGTTTGGGTGGATGTTAACCCCCCAAAATTTGAAGCACCTGATTTCCCCTTTCTGAAGTTACTGGCATGGCACAGAACTGGTTGAAAGGCTGTCTCCCATTCCAATATTGAACCAAAAGGAGAATTAATCTTTAGTGTACTTTATTGTTATTTCATTGGTAGGAATTGCCTTCGAGATGGTGGTGGTAAGATGCTGTATTCTGGGAAGACACTTGGAGAGTGCTGATTGATCATGGGTTCATGGCTTTTGACCCCAGTGAGGATGTATGAATGATTATATGTTCTGACATGGTGTGATTTGTGAATTTGGGTGTGCCATCTCTTCAGATCATCAAGGTATGGACTTGGGTTGTTCTGTCAAGGATGATAATGGCGAGTTATGATGGTGTATTTTGTTGGTAGTCTGTACTGATTAATGGTGAAGGCATTGTATTTTAATGGATTGGAAGTGATGCCATCCAAGTGTGTCAATTTGATTCGGATAGAACCAGAATTTGTCTGGTTTCATCTGTAGTTGTACAGGCAGGTGAGGAGTGTTCCACACATTCCTGACTTAGGTGCAGAGTTGTCAAGAAATCAGGATGAATGTAGGATTAGAATACATAGTCTCTTCCCTATTTCAAATTTCAGATTTTTCACCGAGCTTCCTGCATCCCAACCATGGCTTTTAAGGTGTGACTTTTGGTGATGACATTGCCACTAATGGTTATGAAAATGTGCTTTGATTTCCCCAGTGTCCAACCCAGGAATTCTATCGGGTCTTGTTGCAAGCCCTGTTGCATTCATTGAGTTAAAATGAGATTTAACATTGTGCTGTCTTCGGTGAGCAAAGTTTGGAGAGAAGTTTAATTATCAAGCAATTTGATCAAATTGATTAAATTATCAAGCAATGGTTGTGGGCACTTTGGTGAGGAACTCCTATAATAATGTCATAAGATGGAATGATTAATTTCCAGCAGCTACAACTATCATTCCCTTGTCTGGGGTATGGCATCAGCCGTTTGATCCTTCATCTCCAGATTTTATTCCAACTGATCCCTCGCTGACCACCTCTATGATCACCCTTGGGTTTTAGGAGCCATGCGACCTATTGGTTAAGGATACATTTAAAAATATTTATCCTTGATTTCAAATCCTTCAATGGTCTTACTTCAATAAATATCAGTCCTTACAGCTTTCAACATGCATGCAATCTTCCAAAATATTTTTAATTTTTGCCCCTTCAGGCTCAAAACTCTTGAATAAAATTAGAACATACTGGAAACATTCTGTAGGTCAGGCTACACCTGTGGGAAGAGAAACAGTTAATGCTTTGGGTACAAAACACTTGTCACATTCCAACAGTCTATTTTGATTTTCACTCGAAGTTCTGGAATTTGCTACTGAAAGCTTTTATTTAACTGTCTAAAACAAACCTCCTTGTCCAAATTTGTGATCGTCTTTCCTTGTTTTAGTGACAGTTTTGAATGATAGTATTTCTTGTTTGTGCTGCAATGTTTTGAGAAGAGATGGGTTTAATGAATGTTCATGAATCAGGTTTAATGAGTGTTAATCAAGTGCCTGCAGCTCCCTAAACCAATTAATCTCCCTGACCGTCTTTTCCCAAGTGAGTTTAAGTTTTCTAAATAGAAAGCACATTTGGGAATATCTGAGAGATATTCATTGACTTAGATTGGGGTTAACCTGTTGCAAAAGTCAATATTGATTACAGGTAGGAGTTGCAGTGGTTTAACCTTCAGAGTTGTAGAGACAGCAGGGAAATGGGCCCTTTGATTCACCAAATCTGCACTGACCAACTATCCATTTAACCATTCCTTCATCAATCCCATTTTCTTCTCTCCACATCCCCATCAACTCCCCCTACATTCTACACTCACCTAGACAATTGGGACAATTTATAAAGGGTGATTAACATATCAATCCAATTTGACTGGCATTGAGAAAAAGGTTCATAGGTAAATAGTGTTTTGGAATACAGGTTATTGTACTCATCTTTGAAACAAAGCTTAATTTCCACTTCATATCTTTCAAATTTAGTCGGATTATTCTGGGGTGGTTTGGGAAAATATTTTGTGTTTGCGTAATATTACTCTACACCATCACTTAATGGGGATAATAATTTCAAGAAGGCCTCAGTTTGAATGCTGTTTCTGCACATTGGTCTTTGTTCAATATTATCAATTTCTGATTTATTATTCAGAAGCAAACTATCATTGATTTTTGTAAGTGATAGCAGTAGAACTAGGTCATTCGGCCCATCAAGTCTACTCCACCAATCTATCATGACTGATCTATCTCTGCCTCCTAACTCAATTCTCCTGCCTTCTCCCCATAACCTCTGACACCTGTACTAATTGAGAATCTATCTTTGACTTAAAACTATACCACTAACTTGGCCTCTGCAGCCTTCTATGGCAAATAATTCCACTGATTCACCACACTCTGAATAAAGAAATGCCTCCTCATCTTCCTAAAAGAACGTCCTTTAATTCTGAGGCTATGACCTCTAGTCCTAGACTCTCCCACTAGTGGAAACATCCTCTCCACACCCACTCTATCCAAACCTTTCACTATTCTGTATATTTCAATGAGGTCCCCCCTCATTCTTCTAAACTCCAGCGAGTACAAGCCCAGTGCTGACAAATGGTGATCATAGGTTAACCTACTCATTCCTGGGATCATTTTTGTAAACTCTCCAGACCCAGCACATCCCACCTTAAATATGGTGCCCAAAATTGCTCACAATATCCCCAAATCCATCATTACCAACACCTTCTGGAGCCTCAGGGTTATATCCCTGATATTGTATAAAAGCCCTCTTGAAATAAATGCTAGCATTGAGTTTGCTTTCTTTATTACCAATTCGACTTGCAGGTTAACTTTTTGGGAATCCTGCACCAGCACTCCCAAGTCTTTATTCCTACTACCAAAATGCATGACTCCACACTTTGCTACGCTATATTCCATCTGCCTCAACTCTGCCCACTCTCCCAATATGTCCAAGCCCTTCTGCGGAGTCCCTGCTTTCTCAACACTATCTGCCCTTCCACCTATTTTCGTATCAGCTGCAAACTTGGCCACAAAGCCTTCAATCCCCTCATCCAAATCATTAATATACAATGTGAAGAGTAATGGCCACTGCAGAACTCCGCTAGTCACTGGCAGTCCACCAGAAAAAGCCCCCTTTATTGCCACTCTGTCTTCTGCCATCCAGCCAACTTGATATCCGTGCTAGTATCTACCCTTTGATACTGTGGGCTCTCACCTTCCTTGGCAGCCTCACGTGTGGCACATTATCAAAGGCTTTCTGAAAATCTAAGTAAACAACATCTACTGACTCTTCTTTGTCTGTCCTGCTATTTACTTCTTCAAAGAATTCCATCAAATTTGTCAAGCAGGATCTCTCCTTCACAAAGCCAAGCTGACTTTGACCTATTTTATCATGATCTCCTAAGTACTCTGTAACCTTATCCTTTATAATGGACTCTAAAATATTACCAACCACCAAAGTCAGAATAACCAGCCTATAAGTCGCACTATTCTGCTTTGCTCCCTTCTTGTGCAGCGTGGTAATATTGGCAATTCCTATCATCTTTTCCAATTTTCCAATCATGTTTATAATTTATAAGAATATGCTACTTTATGTGTGCATATAAAGCAAGTGCATAACGTAATAGCACTGTTGCCTCTTGAATTTGCATCTGCTGGTGGTTAAGTAACGGATATCAGGAAATAACTTGTAAATGTTATTGCTGATTGAGTAACTGAGACGCAAGATTGGATGTTAAATTGTGTATAACCTGTTTGATTCCCAAGAGTGGGAATGAAGAAGTAACTATCAGATATTTAATCAAGTAAATCTGTCATTATGTGTGCTTATTTTACTGGCAGTGTCCCATACAGTTTAGTCGCCTTACTGCAGTCCCAAGTACTAGTGTGTTGTGTGGAAGGAGCAAGTTAAACGCTCGTTTAGAAAAGTGAATAGTAAGATCTGAATTTTGATTAGTTGTTTGCCGAAGCACTATTTCACACACAGCAATGGGTGGTAAACAGCTCTGATTTAAAGGGGAGAACAACCCATGTGCTTGTATTTATCAATCCCTTGAAGTATGCAGAGACTGGAGGAACATGAGATTCGTCTTCGCTGTGATGCGCCAACAGTTGAACAGTTTGTGAATGTTAACCTCCACTGCACCTAAATGAGATGCCGGTCCACCCCAGCTCGCAAAAGCCTGACTAGTACGCAGTCCATACGGGTAGGCAAGTCTTTGGGAGACCGGCGATATGGATTTTGTGAGGGCTGCAGCCATCCTCTGCTGCGTGGGAACTCTTCGCAGCAGCATTTCCGACCTGTGAACTGTTCCGATTATGTGAGATTCACAGGAACCAAACCCTGCCGTGATTTGACAAAGTCTGTCAGTATGAAGAAGGGTTTTGGCCCGAAACGTCGCCTATTTCCTTCGCTCCATAGGTGCTGCTGCACCCGCTGAGTTTCTCCAGCATTTTTGTGTACCTGCCGTGATTTAGATCGGCCTGTGCAGGGGTATGGTGAGAAGTAGCAGGCCTGTGCCTGGGTGAAGAACTTGCTGAATAGGTGAAGGAAACTTGAAATAGATGGAGGATGAGAATGTTAGAAATGTTTACATGAAAATCTGAGATTCATTTCACCAAGGAACAAAATATATGTTTGTGCAATAAGAAATATAAAATATTTTCCTATGATGTTTTAAAGGCTTTAGCATTTCCCAAGTTCCATTTAATACTTTGAACTCAATGTTATAACATCAAACACTGCTGTAATTTCTACATAGTGAAACCAAAATGTATAAAAATGGCCTTTATCATAATCTGACAATGTGCACTTTAACCACATGTGATTTTTTTTCTAATACAAATCTCAAATTGTTGAGTACCGAGGCAAATAAATAAATTATGGTTCTTTGTCTCAAACATTATGGAGAGCACTGTACATTCTGATAACTTGTTGGGAAAGTGCAATTACAGATGCAAACAAGATTGTATGTTCGTAATTATGCTCATGGTTGAATGGTTTGCAAACTCAAATATATTAGTCTTGATTAAGATTAGAGTGATAACCTGGCTATTGCAAGAGTCTGAATGAATGCTGGCTCAGCTTCCGAAGCCCACAGTGCTTGAATGAAAATTTACATATATAATGTTCCTTTAGTCTTGCAAGGATAGATGGTAAGATAATGTTTTCCTGGGGAGAAAGTTACCTTAAACCAGAAGTTCCCGTTTCAAAATAAAGAGCTGGGCTTTAACAGCTAAAATAAGAAGAAATTTCTATGAAATTTTTATCTCCAAAAAGAAATGCTGCCTAACTTGCTGAGTTACTCCAGCGCTTTGGGTCTGCAGTTCCTTTAGACACAAGAAATTTATTTATTTGGAGGACGATGAATCTTTCGAATGATCTCGTCAAAAAGGTTAGAAGCTTAGTTGTGGGGCATATTTCTATCTTGCAGGTATCAAGGAATATGGGGCTAACGCAGGAAAGTGGTACACATGTAAAAGGTCAGTTATTGTATGGAATGACAAAGCATCCACTAGCATCAGATGAGCTTTCTTGTTTTTATTTCTTATGGTCCCCATCCTTTAGACCCCTGAAATACCTACAACAGGCACCTCAAAGCACTGGTGAAATTCTGCTGATAGTGCCTCTGTGAAATTCTGCAAATCCAGGGAGAAGTAAAGTAAATGATTATCGTTGTCCTGTCCCAGGCCAATATATTCTGTACCAAGCCACTCGGCTAACCTGGATAATGAGGCCGTATTATTTTCTTGACTGATGCCAGACACTTAAAACTCCATCATAGCAAGAGGATTCTAACGATACGATAGAACTTTATTCATCCCAGGAAGGAAATTGATCTGCCAACAGTCATAAAACCCAAGATACATGAAATTAAAGTGACGTGGAAAGGATTGGGGATGTGCAAATATTTGGGGTGGGGAGTCAGTCTACCCCATGACAGAAGGGGGAGGAGTTGTACAGTTTAATAGCCACAGGGAAGAAGGATCTCCTTTGGCATTCTGTACAGCATCTGGGTGGAACCAGTCTGTTGCTGAAGGTACTCCTCGGGTTGACTGGTGTGTAATGGAGGGGGTGAGCTGCGTTGTCCACGATGCTCCGCACTTTGAGGAGCATCCTCTCCTCCAAGACCACCTCCCATGAATCTAAATTCCTCATCTGGGACAGAGCTAACCTTCCTGATGAGTTTGTTAATCCTGTTAGCGAGCGCGGCCTTCACCCTGCTGTCCCAGCACATGACAGTGAAGAACATGGCACTGGCTACCGCCGATTGGTAGAAGATCAGGTGCAGATGGCAGGAGTCTAAATTATATCTGAAGTCCGAGGTGTAGATGGTGAACAGGAAGGGAGAGAGGATCGTGCCCTGTGTTGCTCACAACCATGTCCGAGACACAGTTCTGTAGCCTGACATATTGTGGTCGTCCAGTCAGGACACCAATAGATTGAAAGCCTCAAAATTGCCATCTCCAAAGATGTGGCGGTCCCTGGTTCCTACCATTTAATAAGCAGAAAGAGCACATCGTAAGGTGCTGAGAACTTTTATTTTTTGGTAGACAAAAATGCTGGAGAAACTTAGTGGGTGAGGCAGCATCTCTGGGGCGAAAGAAATAGGCGACTTTTCGGGTTGAGACCCTTCTTCAGACTGATGTGGGGGCGGGAAGAAGAAAGGAAGAGGCGGAGGCAGTGGGCTGGGGGAGGGGGAAGCAGGAGAAAGCAAGAAACCTGAAATTGGAGAAGTCAATGTTCATACCGCTGGGGTGTAAACTACCCAAGCAAAATATGAGGTGCTGCTCCTCCAATTTACAGTGGGCCTCACTCTGGCCATGGAGGAGGCCCAGGACAGAAAGGTCGGATTCGGAATGGGAGGGGGAATTGAAGTGCTGAGCCACCGGGAGATCAAGTTGGTTATTGCGAATCAAGCGGAGGTGTTGGGTGAAGCGATTGCCAAGCCTACTCTTGGTCTCACTGATGTAGAGCAGCTGACACCTAGAGCAGCGGATGTAATAGATGAGGTTGGAGGAGGTGCAGGTGAACCTCTGCCGCACCTGGAAAGACTTCTTGGATCAAGGAGGAAGGTAAAGCGACAAGTGTAGCGTTTCCTGCGGCTGCAAGGGACAGTTCCAGGAGAGGATGGTTTGGGTGGGAAGGGACAAATTGACTAGGGAGTTACGGATGGAGCGGTCTTTGCGGAAAGCCGAAAGGGGAGGAGATTAGAAGATGTGGCCAGTGGTGGGATCCCGTTGGAGGTGGCGAAAATGTCGGAGGATTATTTGTTGTATGTGACAGCTGGTAGGGTGGAAGTTGAAGACAAGGGGGACTCTGCCCTTCTTACGAGTGGAGAGATGGGGAGTAGAGCAGAGTTACGAGGTATAGAAGAGACCCTGGTGAGAGCCTCATCTTTAATAGAAGAGGGGAACCCCCGATCTCTAAAGAATGAGGACATATTTATTTACTTTGTTAGAAGCTTAATGGAAATAGAAGTGCCTCATTTCTCATACGAAGCATCAAGCATTTCTCACAGTACAGATGGTGGATGGTAGATTGCAAATTAGACTCTTTGCATCTTTCAGAACTAGATTGGAAGCAAATCATTCTCAAACCTGAGATTGCCAAAGATCAAGTTTTTCCAATTTTGGATATTGTAGTTTGAACTTGGTCAGTACCAAAGATCGTATAGCGAGCAAGATGGTCCACTCCGCTAAAAAGCCGTAGTAGGGTCATGGGTAATCTTCAGCGCCATTTCCGTAACCGACATCCATCGTGGCGTCAAACTAATTCAGGGAGATTCTGCTATATCAGGCTGAGAGATTAAAGGATAGACAAAAAATGCAGCAGGTCGGGCGACATTTCTGGACAAAAGGAATACCTGACATTTTGGGTCGAGACTTGTCTTCAGACTGAGTCGGGGTAAAGAGAAACTCAAACCATCCTCGCCCCCTTTCCCCTGAAACGGACTCGGACCAATTGCTGGACCCCCTTTTTTTTTGTTAAACATCTATTTCCTTCAGCAACGATCGTAGAGGGGAGTAGGTGACCAAAGATCTTTGTAGGTAACATTTCAGGTCGACACCCTTCTTCAGACTGAGTCGGGGAAAAGAGGAGCAAGAGATATAGACGGTGAAAGGACAAATGAATGGAAGATATGCCTATATCTCCCATTTCCCTTTCCCTTGACTGTCAGTCTGAAGAAGGGTCTCCACCCGAAATGTTCACATATGCCGCTCTATGATCGTTGCTTTCGTCCGTCTGTCCGCGCTTTCGCTTGCTCTTGGTGCCGGCGCTTCTCCCCGCATGGCAGCTATCGAAAAAGTCGACCGTAAATAAATCATGTAGCCCTCTCCAGAGATGCTGCCTGATCCGCTGATTTACTCCATCCTTTTGTGTCTGCCTTCCTTTTAAACCGGCATCTGCAGTTCCTCCCTGCACAAGGTATGTGCCGTTTAAAAAGAAAATTTAAAAAAAACATTTAAAACACATAAACTGTTCCCCCGCAACGCTCATTACACTGAGCATTGTGTCGGGTCGGGGTTATTGAAATGACGGAAGTTGCGCTCCAGTGCGTACTACACATCAGCCCATTTGATTTGGCAGGAGTGGTCTATCCCGCTCGCTATAGGATCTTTGGTCAGTACAGCAGAGTGATTTGAAAAGTTTGGGTTGCTGTTTTCTCCCTGACAAAGAGGGTGAGAACTGGCAGCTTACTGGCAGCCAGGCCACAATTAAAGGAACTGGAATTATTGGAAAAATAATTAGTGATCAAAATTGAGTAGTTGGTCCCCTTTTACTGTGCATTTACATTTTGTAAATGCTGATGTTATTCTGTTGTTTAGATACGTGGCCTATATATACACACACACACAGTGTAGAAATCTATGTAAACACATCTGCATTGTGTCAAAAACCATCTGTTGTATTAATAGAGAATCATCAAAGTACTGGAGAACTACCATCGATTTGCAGAATGCTTCAAATAGGAAGGATAAGCTCACCACGTCACTGTCCTCTCACACGCCAGTATAGATACCATTTTTGCTTAATTAACTTTGTGCTGGTCATGTCATTCATATGCCTGATACCAGACTCTCAAAACAGACATTGTTCTGAGCTCTCTTGCAGTAAGAGATTACCAGGCGCACAGAGAATAATTCAAGAGTGTGCTTAGTTTTCTTGGAAAAGTGTCATTTACCACCAATCCCAAACTACTTAATTCAATTTTCTATTCAATTCAATTCAACTTTAATGTCATCGCACAAATACAAGTATGAGCACAACGAAATGCAGTTTTGCATCAGTCCGTAGTAGTTGTGCATAAAGAAATAAAAAAAATAGAAAGAGAGAAGATACAGAATAATCAAAAAATACAGAATAATTAAACAATGGGGACGGAGGGACCAGAGAAATCTATCGGCGGGACTCTGAGTTCAGCAGTGTAATTGTATTATTGTAGAAGCTGTTCCTCATCCTACTAGTACGTGACCTGAGGCTCCTGTACTGCCTCCCTGATGGGAGGAGGGCAAACAGTCCATGGTTGGGGTGTGAGGGGTCTTTGATGATCTTCCCAGCCGTCTCAGACACCGTTTTCGGTGGAGGGCATCCATGGCAGGGAGCGGGGCACCGATGATGTGCTGTGCAGTTTTCACCACCCGTTGTAGTGCCTTCCTGTCCGCAGCAGTGCAGCTGCTGTACCATACCGTGAAGCAGGTGGTCAGGATACTCTCTATGGTACAGCGGTAAAAGTTGGTCAGGATCCGGGGGGACAGGTGGGCTTTCTTGAGCCTCCTCAGGAAGTAAAGGCGCTGCTGTGCCTTTTTGATCAGCTTGGAGGTGTTGAGGGACCAGCACAAATCCTCCGAGATATGTACTCGGAGGAATTTATAGCTGGAGACGCGCTCCACCTCAGTCCCGTTTATATGGATGGGGGTATGACTGCCTCCTCTGGTCTGCCTGAAGTCAACAATAATCTCCTTTGTCTTTTTGGAGTTGAGGGCGAGGTTATTGTTGGATCTCCTCCATGTAGGCTGACTCATCGTTGTCGCTGATCAGTCCTACTACCGTGGTATCGTCAGCAAACTTAATAATGGCGTTGAGAAGTTTGATTTTGTGTAACAGTAGTAGACAAGGCCCGGTTTCACCTTCCAATCTATTCACTGACCACCGCCATTAAGCAGCTCTGTCCCACCTTCTGTCGGATCAGCTGGGTCTGCATTTGATTCCACTCAATTTGTGTGTATGAAGGCAATCATTCCAAGTCAAGTTTATTTGTCACATATGCATACGAGATGTGCAGTGAAATGAAAAGTGGCAATGCCTTTGGATTGTGCAAAAAACTACAAAACAGAATAGAACAGAATCAGTAATTACATATTCGTGAGAAAATGACCCCCAGCAATTTTAAAAAGACATAACACAACAGTAGAGTGGTACAGTAAGTTAGTCCCTGGTGAGATGGGAGTTTACAGTTCTAATGGCCTGTGGGAAGAAACTCCGTCTCATCCTCTCTGTTTTCACAGCATGACAGCCGTGGCGTTTGCCTGACCGTAGCAGCTGGAACAGTCTGTTGCTGGGGTGGAAGGGGTCCCCCATAATGTTGCTGGATCTGGATCCTTATCCCAAGGGAATGTTAAAGAAGATTATTATTCTGACAGCAAATGTTTTGTGCAAGCATTATGATGTGCCTTTTGACATGGACTATATACACTTAGTTTCAAATGTTGGGTCATTTTGAGGTATAGCATTGTTGAATGTATCAGGAAGACAAGGCGTCCCTTTGTCTACAGCATAAGTTTGTTGCTTATTTGTGTGTAGTTATTAAGCATTTGTCAAAACAAGGAGTGATTTGAGCCACCTAAGTAGTTTGCGTGAATTTTGATCACGTTGTATAATGCAAGCTTATTGTAACATTCATGTTGCAGTAAATCTCTTGTTCGAACAGGGTGTTGCTTCATGCGAAGGTCATTAAAATACTAGTTTAGTTTGCTGAATTGTGTTGTATAGGTTCACGAAGCAAATTTGTACTTGGATGTACCAATTTAAGCAGTTAATGCCAGGTTGCTTATTGTGTTTGAAGGCAGGAAGTGCAGGAGAAGAAGCAATGCAAGGTGGTTTCTCAGCATCTGTATATACCTTATGTTGCCACTGCAAAGTTGTTGAAGCAGTTTAGCAATCAAAAGTAGCACGGGTTCACAAATATAAGAGCTGTGCAGTAAAACTCAATTAATTTGTTGTCTCGTTGTTTGGAAATACTGATGGTTTGGCATCTGGCTCAGTTTCCATGCTCCCTTTAAACTCACTGGGGTCACTGAAACACTTCATTACGTTGTGAGGTATTAATGCACAACATAACAGTCAAAGTAGACAGCACAGAAGTGAGCCCTTTGACCCATCCTTCTATGTTGGACATCGAGAAACCATCTCCACTAATCCCATTTAATGCATGTGGTCCATTGACATCTATGCCTTGATGATTCAAGTGCTCATCTGGATATTGAATCACGTGATCTCTGCCTCCACCTCAGGCAGTGTGTTCCAGATTACAACCACCTGTGAATGAAAACATTATTCCAATTGCTTAGCTTGAATCTATTCCCTGTGATTATAGACACCTCTGCTGTAGAGAGATTTACTGCTATTTACCCTGCCTTTGTTCCTCATAATTGAATTATACCCCTCAGATTCTCTTCTGCATCCTCCAACAATCCCATTTTCTGTATTGTGGTAAACCGCTTTGTATACAAATCCAAGTGTGTACTCCAACTCGTTTTAAAAGTTGACATGCCTGTTCTTACATTGTGTGCCCTGTCTAATAAATGCATCTCGTATGTGATCATTCACTCTACCTATGCTGCCATCTTTTGGGATTTTTTAGACTTATTGGACATTGGAACCAAGGGTGACTAGCTTGCACATTGGTTATGAGAAATTGGTTGAGGCCCATTCCGAGTGCTAAAATGCACTAATTGGAGTAATGCCTGGTTAAATTCATTCCAAACCTTTTGTACGTCATTTTATACTTTTCTATGCTAAAGGTATTTGGTCCTTTGGACTAGTCTGTAATGATCAGTTGTGTAACACGTCAGCCACATGTACAGCTGTGAGGACAAATCAGGGTATTGGGTAATTCTGTTATCAGTAGCCATGCAAGTGCTCACTGGCATTGATAAGGGAGCAGGAATAGCTGGTACAGTGCATCCAGAAAGTATTCAGACCCATTCACCTTTTCCACATTTTGTTACGTTACAGCCTTATTCTAAAATGGATGAAATAGTTGTTTTTTTAAATCATCAATCTACATACAATACCCCATAATAAAAAAGAGAAAACGGGTGTTTAGAAATGTTTGCAATTTGAGGCATAAAACCAATTCATTCCCATTTCAGGGCACCATAATGTTTGGGACACTGCAATGTCATGTACATGAGAGTAGTCATGTTTAGTATATTGTTGCATATCCTTTGCATGCAATGACTGCTTGAAGTCTGCGATTCTTGGACATTACCAGTTGCTGGGTGTCTACTCTGGTGATGCTCTGCCAGGCCTGTATTGCAGCCATCTTCAGCTAATGCTTGTTATGCTTCAGTTTTCTCTCGGCATATAAAAGGCATGCCCAATTGGGTTCAGATCAGGCAATTTGGCCATTCAAGAATTGACCATTTTTTAACTTTGAAAAACTCCTTTGTTGCTTTAGCAGTATGTTTGGGATCATTGTCTTGCTGTAGAATGAACACTGGCCAATGAGTTTTGAGGCATTTGTTTGAGCTTGAGTAGATAGGATGTGTTCACACACTTCAGAATTAATTATGCTACTACCATCAGCAGTTCTATCATCAATGAAGATAAGTGAGCCAGTTCCTTCAGCAGCCATACATGCCTAGGCCATAACATCCCTACCACTGTTTTCACAGATTGATCTTGGGCAGTTCCTTCTCTCCTCCATACTTTGCTCTTGCCCTCACTCTGTTATAAGTGAATCTTCGTCTCATCTGTCCACAAAACCTGTTTTCCAGAACTGTGGTTGCTCTTTTAAGTACTTCTTGGCAAACTGTAACATAGCCATCCTATTTTTGCAGTGAACCAGTGGTTTGCATCTTGCAGTGTAGCCTCTGTATTTCTGTTCATGAAGTCTTCAGCGGACAGTGGTCATTGACAAATCCACACCTGAAGAGCGTTTCTGATCTGTCGGACAGGTGTTTGGGGATTTTTCTTTATTGTAGAGAGAATTCTTCTGTCATCAGCTATGGAGATCTTCCTTGGCCTGCCAGTCCCTTTGCGATCGGTAAGCTCACCAGTGCTCTTTCTTCTTAATGATGTTCCAAACAGTTGATTTTGGTAAGCCTAAAGATTGGATGGTGTCTCTAACCGTTTTATTCTTGTTTCTCAGTCTCATAATGGCTTCTTTGACTTGCACTGGCACAACTTTGGTCCTCGTGTTGATAAACAGCAATAAAAGTTTCCAAAGGTGATGGAGAAACTGGAGGAAAGGCTAGGTGCTGAGAGCTCTCTTATACCTGCATTAAGGAGGCATTTAAACACACCTGAGCAATTACAAACACCTGTGAAGCCATGTGTCCCAAACATTATGGTGCCCTGAAATGGGGGGACTATGTATAAAAATCTGACAATGTGCACTTTAACCACATGTGATTTTTTTTTTCTGTTACAAATCCCAAATGGTGGAGCAAAGAGGCAAATAAATAAATGATGGGTCTTTGTCCCAAACATTATGATGTTCTGCAGAGATGCTGCTTGACCTGCTGTAACTCCAGCATTTTGTGTCTTTTTTTGTAAATGAGCATCAGCATTTCCTTGTTTCATCCCTCCTTTCCGACCTGCTGGTCCTTGGCCTCCTACAATATTCTCATCGCACTCAAGGCCCAGATTATGCTCGACGTCTCCACGTTTCCTGCAATCCCTGGCATCATTCCAGGTCTCCAGTAGCATGTTTTTCTAACTATAGATAATGATTCTATTTCTCCCAACACTGCCCTTCCAGTGATCTTCTCTTTCCTCTTTTGCTTTATGGTTGCTGGTCCCAAATGGCTCACCCACTGATGCTTCAGTCGCTTGCCCTGCCCGATTGCCTCACGGTGGGTCAAACTTTGCCCTCTCCCTTGGGCCGTCTACATGTTGCTAGAGGAAACTTTCCAGACAAACAGATTCCACCCCATCTAAGCCCTTGGTACCATGGATATCTTTGGGATAGCATTGCAAAACAAAGCTTTTCACTGTACCTCAGTACACGTGACAATAATAAAAACAAACCTAGTCTGGCTGATCCTTCATTTCTGTCTCGGGCATGCCTGATAACCTGGGGATTGTGGTTAGGAGGAGTTGGGACGTTGTCAAAAGCTGGGTGGAATAAAAGGTTTAAATGAAGCATAAACTAGAATTTTGGGAGTAATACCTCTGTGTGTGCATGTTTGTGCGTGTGTATTCGTACGAGTGTGTGTGTGGCCCATACCGCATGCATGTTCTGCAGCAGTCACTCAATCTGCTTTTTGCCACATCTAGAGATTTGGAAATGCAATGTCTGCAGAAATGTGAAGTACAAATGCCCAGATAAATGGAACGGTGTGGGAAATGGGTGGGAGAAAATGCGCACTATGGCCCTTTCTGTGTGTGGGTGCCCCAAGCTGCACGACATGCACAAACAACATGCATCTAAATGGAATGACATGGCTTGTCCTAAAAATGTTGTGATATTGTCTACATTTACAAATGTTTAGAATAGTCGTATTTTTGAAATGGGAAGTGCAGTACTTCAGAGTATATCTGTTTTCAACCCTAAATCATGAAGAAACAGTAGCACCACTAGTTGTGCAATTGCCTCCAGCCATTTCTGCCATTTCATGTTGTGACTATTCTGTACTCTACATTTGCATATGATTTTTCAAATTGAAATGAAAGTGTATTTTAATCTGGATGGAGCTGTTCTGCTTGAAAAATTGAACTAACAGTCCTCTGAGTGAGAGATCACATTTCAACATCGCTAAAGAAAAAAATTATTGTTTCACATGTTAGTGTGTCCAGTGTTCATGTTAAGATCACTTCATGTAAACCCCCCCCAACCCTGTCGTGTCCTTACTTTCAGCACACAGGAAGCCATTTCGCTCGGGGTCTAAAACACATTGTTATTTTTAAGCGCTTTGATAAAATTCACTATTCTTGAACCTGGCAGTGACTGTTCTCGGGCGCCAATATCTGCTTCCTGGTGGTGGCAGTGAGTTTAGTTTTGTAATCCAAATACATGTCGCTCAGGCCCCAAGACAGATAAAAATTGGTTGCCTGCAGACTACTGACCTTTGGTGGCAAATGATCATAAAAATACAATCTTCCTTCATACCTGATTTGGATTGCAGAATAAATGGCTGTCGTTGTTTGAATATAGGGAGAGACTGGGCAAGCTAGGACTTTATACCTTGGAGCGCAGGTGGCTGAAGGGTGATTCTATGTAAGCGAATAAAATCGTGAGGGGAATTGAGAGGGCGAATGCATGGGTTGGGGAATCAAGAACCAGACAACATGATGAGGGCAAGATTTAACAGGAACCTGAGGGGCAGGTTTTCACTTAGTGTGGTGGCTATATGGAGTGAGCTGCCAGGAGATGGAGTTTCATAATTTGGAGGGTGTTTTAGTGGAATTTCAATTAGATTGCCACCATGATGGCAGAAGTCGATGCTTCAATAGGGTTTTCCCTGTCATGGCAAGAAAATTAGATTGATAAACTAAAGTTAACACTGCAGATTCTCTCTGGTTGCTCTGATTTCCTATATCCCAAAGACATGCTGGAGGGTTAACTGACTACTGTCAATCAATCCCAGTTTAGATGGGTGGCAGGAGAATTGTTCTTTGTGGGTGGGGGAAGTGGGGTACAGGGAAACAAATCAGGAAATAAATTATTGCAATATTTTGAGAATTACTACAGTCTGGATGAATAAAATGACCACCTTTTAACTCTCAAGAATATGAGGCTATGTCTGAAGAGTTGTGAATCTTCTTGTCGTTTATTTACACCATATTAGTGCCTTAAAGAACTGTGAAGAAGCACTAAAGCTCTCAATTTGCAGCACTAAAGCTCACATTTCTTCTACATGTAGTCTATTGTGATCAACCAGTCAAAAAATATTGGAATGAATGCTAGCTGTAAGAATGTGTCATTGTTCTGAAATGTTTTCTTCATCAGTGTTATGTTGGAGAATTGGTCTAAAGGCTGGAGTGGAAGACCTCATCAGTATGCATAAACAGAACCCTAGAATTATATTTTATAGTTAAATATGAATTTAGTGTCACTTCTACCATGGTTAGTAGCGCTATCAATTTGGTGTCTTCAGGCAGAGTTTGTGCCCTTCAGAATTAGGCTGGCACTCGAATAAGTATAGGTTGGCAATGAAGGAGTGTTGCAATATAAAATGTCGCATTTTTGAATTAAATTTTTTAAACCATGTTCACTACTAAATTCTCTTGAAGGGATAGAAAAGATGCCATGAACCATGATAAGTAGTGAAATTTACCATAATTATTGACCATAATTTAGTAATCTGGTCATGATTGAGACCATGCTATGCTGAAAAATGTTATGCTGCATTATTTAAATTGCAATACTGTTCAACAAAAATATTTATGTTAGTTTCTCTTTAAAGCAATTCCATATTTTAAATCCTGTGATTTATCTTTCCTGTGGATTCATGTTTCAATTAAATAGTTATAAATCTTCTTGCTTATCCTTCCTTAACATTTTCGGATGATTTCTCAGATTTGTATGTGTAATCCTTCAATTTTCTATTACGGCTGCACATGCTATTTGTGTTTAGCCCCTGATCACCACATGAGGTCCCTGCCTTGACTGAATTCTACCACTACTGTGTTTGTCTAGTTCAGTTGACTTTCTGGTCCACTACGAACGTAATCAAAAGATGAAAAAACACTCCTGGTTCTTAATCTAAAATCAAGATGGTGTGTACAATTGCAGCAGGGCAGGCAGCATTGATAATGAACGGAAAATGGCAGTACAGTTACAATCAGTCCTGATTAAAAAAAATTAAAATTAAAAATCAATCAGTCTAGTTCTATGTAATAGTTTCATAGTTAATGTTGCATTCTGAGGGTTTGAAACGTACCTAATTGGCATAAAAAATGGTGTTCCTCAGGCTTGGGTTGGGTTTGGAACAGTAAAACAGTTTCTCATTTTCTCCCTCCAGTCTCTCTAAAGAAAATATTGAAGTACTGTTCACCCTGATGTTACTGACACATTTAATTCCTATTAGTTTGTCAAGGATAATCCGACTATAATACCCTAGCGTATGGAAGAACAGTTCAGCAGCCTGACAACTGGGGGAAAGCTGTTCCTGAATCTGATGGTTCTATAAGCTTCAAGCCTCTATATATTTTGCCTGAGAGGAGTGGGGCAAAGAAGGAATGACCAGGGCGGGAAAGATCCCCGATAATGTAGACTGCTTTCCTGAGGTGCATGAAGTGTCCTTGGAGTCAAATTTGGGCATATGGTCTGTATAATAAACCCAAATTCCCAGTTACCTCTCAAAATTCAACACCTCACATCTGTCTAGATTAACATCCATCTGCCATTTCTCTGCCTAACTGATTAATATCCTGTTGAAACCTTTGATAATGCCCTCACTATCCATTAGTCTACCGTTTTTTGTGTTAACTGCAAATTTATTAATCATACCACCTACATTTTCAAAAAGATTACATATCTCGGACAACTGCGGTCCCAGAAACTGCGATCCTTGCAGAACATCACTAGTCATAGTCAGAGAACTCTTCTCCATCACTGCCCCCCCCCCCCCCCCCCCGCCCCACCCGTCTTCTCTGATTAAGCCAATTTTGTATCTCATTTACCAATTCATCCCATTTGACAATCTTCTGAACCAGTCTTCACGAAGGATGTTGAATGCTTTATTACATTTTCTGAAAGTTCATATAGACATCATCAACCACCCTACCTTTGTTAACAACTTTGACTTCCTAAAATAAAACCTCAAATCGAACTTATTATACAGACGTCCCCGCAGAAAGCCATGCTGAATTTCCCTGCACACTTTTATAATTTGGAGTAAATCCTGATCCTAGGAATCTCTGCCAATACTTTGATTACCACTGTAAAGTTCACATTCCATTTTCTTGTTTTGTTCCTGTTGCCTGTGTAGGAGGAACAATATTGGTTATTATTCAAAGGTAGACAACAAATGCTGGAGAAACTCAGCGGGTGAGGCAGCATCTACAAAGAGCAGGAATTGGGGACGCTTCGTGAGATTGGTTATTATTCAGTCTTCTGTGACTTTGCCTGTGCCTAAAGAGAATATAAAGATCTATCAAGTTTCAGCCATCAGTGTCTCACAGTATCATGGGATGGATTCCATTAGGCCCTGGGAGCTTATCTACCTTAATGCTCTATGAAAGACCTAACGGATGGAGCTGTTTCCAAGCCGTGTTGTGATGCATCCCAATAAAATGCTTTCAACAGCGCACCTGCAAAGCTTGGTGAGGGTTGTTGGGAACATGCTGAACTTCCGAAGCCTTCTAATGAAGTAGAGGCATCAACCAGCTCTACTTTGACACTATCGATGTATACTGCTGTGTGTGTATACTGCTTTGCTTCCTGGAGTTGATCACAATATACTTTGACTTGTTGACATTGAGGGAGAGGTTGTTGTGTTGGCACCAGGTTATGAGGTTCTCGATCTCCATCCTGTACTTCATCTCATCATTATATGATATCCAACCCACTATGGTGATTCATCTGCGAGATTGTAAATTGAGTAGGAAAGAACTGCAGATGCTAGTTTAAATCGAAGGTAGACACAAAATGCTGGAGTAACTCAGTGGGTCAGGCAGCTTCTCTGGAGAGAAGGAATAGGTGACATTTTGGGTCGAGACCCCTGGATTGGTATTTGGCTGCACAGTCATGAACGTGTAAGAAGTATAGTCGGAGGCTGAGAACGCATCCTTGCAGGGCACCAGTGTTGAGAATGATCATAGGGGATGATTCGTCACCTATCGTTACTGATTGTGGTTTGTTGGCCAGGAAGTAGAGGATAGAGTTGCAGAGGTGCGTGCTGACTCAGAGTTTGGAGATGAGCTTGGTTGGGAAAATGGTGTTGAAAACTGAGCTGCAATCTATGAATGATGTAGGTGCCCTTATCCAGGGGTTCCAGGGATGCCTGTAGGGCCAGGGAGATGGCATCAGCTGTGGGCCTTTATGGCGGTAGGTAAACTGCTGTGGATCAAGGTTGCTTCGTAGGCTGGATTTAACGTGTGTTCTCAATATATTTAAATGATGTGGGCTGCTGAACAGAAATAAGTGTTTGATATTCCATTACCATACCTCTGGCACCTGATGAAACAAGCGTGACATTGCCATGTTATTTTACACCAAGACACTGATGAACATGTGAAAGATTACTGGAGGCCTCTGTCATAGCGGGCAAGGCCAAAAAACAGAGCTTTTTGGTAATGTGGTTAATCACTAGCAGCAGCCTCAAGGTGTTTTTTACGGCACGGTGGTGCAACGGTAGAGTTGCTGCCTGTTAGCACCAGACACCCAGGTTCGATTCTGACCACAGGTGTTTTCTGTTCGGAGCTTGTACGTTCTCCCTGTGACCGCATGGGTTTTCTCTGGGAGCTACCGTTCCCTCCCACATTCCAAAGATGTACAGATTTGTAGGTTAATTGGCTTCAGTAAAATTGTATATTGTCTCTAGTGTGTAGGATTGTGTTAGTGTATGGGGTGATCGCTGGTCGGCGCGGTGGAACTTGGGGCCTGTTTCCATGTTGTATCTCTAAAGTGATTGTCTTTTGGCAGGCCGTGACTAGTAGGATATTTTGGGGATCGATACCAGCTACTAACAAAGTACTTTGGATGAGGGAATTGGAGTTATTGCAGAATTTGGACAGGTGGATACATGACAGATGTAATGTGGATGAGTAGGAAGATATCCCACTGAAAGTGAGCTTGCAGGTATTATAATTGGTTAAGAAGACAGTGATACTAGTCTATCGCAAGCAGATTTGCATATAGGAGCAGGATATCAAGCTAGGCCTTGAGGCTGCACCCAATTGTGTGCAGCTTTGGTCTCCTTGTCTGAGAAACCATTATAGTGAGACAGTGAAGATAACCATTTGTATTCCTGGGATGGCAGGATGGACATATGAGGAGTGACTGAGTCAATTAGGCTTGTATTCATTGAAATTTAGAAAATGAAGGAGTTCTCAGAAAACAACCAAATTCTGTCTGGACAAATCTGATACAGAAAGGTGGTCCTCATGGCTGGTGAGCCATGACCGTGGTCACAGTTAAGGGTCAGCCACTGAACTGAAATTCTCCTCCAAGAAAGTGATGAAAAAAAAAGTTGAAGACAAATCATTTAATATATTCAGAAAGGATCTAGATGCTGTTCTTGATGGATCAAGGGATATTGGGGAGAAAACTGGAATAGGGGACTGAATTTGATGATTAGCCAAGACATTGAGTCTGGAGCATACTGAATAGAGCATAGTACAGTACAGCATAGGAGCAGGCCCTTTGTGCCAAAATGTCCATGCCCAACGATGTCAAGTTAAACTAATCTGTTCTGCCTACATGTGATCCATTTCCTTGCATTCCCTGTATATCCACGTACCTATCCCGACATCACTATTGTATCTTCTGCCACCGAACCCTTGTGGTGCATTCCAGACACCCAACACTCTGTAAAAACAAAAAATAAATTTCACATCTGTAAACATTCCACATCTGACACAAAGCTATGCCCACTAATTTTTGACATTTCCCTCTTTGGAGGGAGGTATGTGGGGAGGTGTAGGGGGGCGAGGAGGAGAGGGAGGCGGGGAGGGGTAGGGAGGCGGGGAGGAGAGAGTTCTGACTGTCTACCCTTATTTATGATCTCATTATTTTAAATGCATCTATCAGGTCACCACTCAACCTTGATGCTCAAGAGAAAACAATAACATTTGTCCAACTTATCCTTGAAGTTAATACCCTTTAATCCAGACTATTCTGGTAAATATTTTCTGCAATCTCTCCAAAGCTCCACATCCTTGTTGTAATCGGGTGACCAGAACTACACACAATACTGACTGTACCAAAGTTTTATAAAGTTGCAGCATGACTTCATCGACTCTTGTCACAATGCTTTGACCATAAGCTTTTGTTGTCACTCTTTACTTGTGTTGCCACATCCAGGGTACTATGGATTTAGGCCTCAAGACCTCTGTACATCATTGCTGTTAAGGATCTTGCCGTCAACTTTTACTTTCTACTTACACTTGACCTTCCAAAGAGCAACACCTCACACTCACATGGATCAAACTCCACCTGCCATTTCTCCACACAACTATAGCTGATCTATATCCTGCTGACAGAATGACACGCTTCCACCACTACCCTCTCTTATATCGGTAAGCGAGTTCTGAATCCAAACTGTCAAGTCACTGTGTCCCTTGCATCACATCTCTGGATCAACCTACCGTGAGGGACTTTATCAAATGCCTTACTAAATTCCACGCTGATGACATCTACAGTAATACCCTCATCGAAAAATGTCAATACATCCCATAAAATGTCAATACATCTCCAGTAATACCCTCATCATGCCTCTTCGACCAAATTAGTAAAACATGACCTGCTATTGGCAAACCCTGCTGACTGTCCCTGATTTATCCCAATCTCTTCCAAATGCAAGTAAACAATGCCCCAAAGAATCCTTTCCAGTAGCTTTTCTACTACTGTAAGGTTCACCAACCTGTAATTTCCTGGATTATCTCTCCTAAACTTCTTAAAGGAACAGGATTGGCTACTCTCCAGTCCTCTGAGACCTTGCCTGTGGTTCAGGAGGAAACAAACATCTTGGTTTTGGTGTATTTTTGTGCAAGATTTATTCCCAACATAGCTACTGTAGCAGAGCCACTGATGAGGACAAGGAAGAATGCGTGCTTTGCGTTTGGTCCAGGACAAAGAACTGCATTTCAGATGTTGAAACGAGTTTGATGAGTGTTCATACATTGGGATACTATGATCCATAGGCACCAACCCACGTTGTTGCAGATGCAAGTCCAGTGGGACCAAGGGCCGTACTTGTACAGAAGCATGCGGGACAATCGAGAGTCATAGCATATGTAAGCAGGTCATTGACGGAAGTAGAAGGAAGATACTCCCAACAAAAAAGGAGGCTTTGGCTTTGGTGTGGGCATATGAACACTTTCATGCATACCTGTATGGCATCGAGTTTGAGTTGTGGACAGACCACAAACCACTGGAGACAATCTACTCTCCTCGATCTAAGCTGTGTGCCCGGATTAAAAGATGGATGCTTGGACTGCAGCATCACAAATGCACAGGAAAGAATAATATAGTTGACTCATTATCCAAAGTGCTGAAGGTTGACAAGTTGCAAGAGTCTACACTGGAAGCAGAATCATTTGTAAGATTTGTTGCAGTACACTCTACACCAAGAGCAATAAGAACATGATAAATAGAACAAGAGTCGGACAAGGATCCAGAACTACAAGAAGTTAGAGAGCAGCTACAAATAGGTGACTGGGAGGAATGTCCACACAAAATATATGCAGCTGTCAGAGATGAACTTTGCACAATTGGAATGTGTGTGCTGAGAGCTGTAGTGCCAGCAAAGTTGAGATCAAGGATGATTGAGTTGGATCACAAGGACATTTAGGAGTTGTTGGAACTAAACAAAATGTTCGTACAAAAGATGTGATGCGAGGAGACGAGGTGCTAGTGAGGGGAGAAAATCCAAGCAAAATGTGCACGCCCTTCATTCCATAACCATTAACAGTGGTGTCCAGACAAGGAAATAAGGTGACAGTCCAATCGACAGCAGGAGTCAAATATGATAGAAACGCATCTTATGTGAAAAAGTATCACTGGAGTGATAGTCCAGGGACACTGCAAAGTGAAGTCGAGACTGCGAGGGATCAGACTCAAGACTACCAAATTGAGGAGCCTAGAAATCACGAGTCTGAGGAGGAGACTATGCAAAACCAGAATCGAGATGATGAACTGGTGGAACGGATCAAAATCCAGTACAGTGCAAACAGTGGTTGGACCAAAACGTCAGCAGACCACCCAAGAGATACGAGGACTATGAGATGTATTGACATGTGAAAATGATGTGTTATCGATGTAACGAATGCCATATCCTAAATGGTGTTGCAATGTTCATTTTACAATACGATGATGAGGATATCCTTTTTGTTTGATAAGGGAGGGATGTCATTGTAACTGACGGCATATTTAAATGTATCACGTGTTACTATGAGTCAAAGGTCAGAGTACACATGTTGCTGGGATGTAAAGGATTGGCGGACGAATAAACCAAAATGTTTATGTTCAGTGTCCTTGATGTGTGTTTATTACATTCAGATCAAGGCGACGATCTGACAGGCTTGTATATGTCTCTAAAGATCTGCACTGGAGCAGCACATTGATGCAAACACTAAGAAAGACCATAATCGCCTCTACTTTCTTAGAAGATTGAGGGGATTTAGTATCAACTTTGACAGATGTATGATAGAGAACATGCTGACTGGTTGCATCATGGCCTGGTTGGGCAACTCGAAAGCCCAGGAACGAACAAGCCTATAAGGCGTGGTAGACATCATCAAAGTCCCACCGCACATGGCCAAGCTCTCAGTTCACTATAATCATCAGGAAGAAACCTGAAAACCAGGACCATTAGGTTCAACAACCTTCCCAGCAGCATTCAGGTGCTTTGAATCGTGTAGTTGAGATCAAGGATGATTGAGTTGGATCACAAGGACATTTAGGAGTTGTTGGAACTAAACAAAATGTTCGTACAAAAGATGTGATGCGAGGAGATGAGATGCTAGTGAGGAGAGAAAATCCAAGCAAAATGTGCACGCCCTTCATTCCATAACCATTAACAGTGGTGTCCAGACAAGGAAATAAGGTGACAGTCCAATCGACAGCAGGAGTCAAATATGATAGAAACGCATCTTATGTGAAAAAGTATCACTTGAGTGATAGTCCAGGGACACTGCAAAGTGAAGTCGAGACTGCGAGGGATCAGACTCAAGACTACCAAATTGAGGAGCCTAGAAATCACGAGTCTGAGGAGTAGACTATGCAAAACCAGAATCGAGATGATGAACTGGTGGAACGGATCAAAATCCAGTACCAGTGCAAACAGTGGTCGGACCAAAACGTCAGCAGACCACCCAAGAGATACGAGGACTATGAGATGTATTGACATGTGAAAATGATGTGTTATCGATGTAATGAATGCCATATCCTAAATGGTGTTGCAATGTTCATTTTACAATACGATGATGAGGATATCCTTTTTGTTTGATTAGGGAGGGATGTCATTGTCACTGACGGCATATTTAAATGTATCTCGTGTTACTATGAGTCAAAGGTCAGAGTACACATGTTGCTGGGATGTAAAGGATTGGCGGACGAATAAACCAAAATGTTTATGTTCAGTGTCCTTGATGTGTGTTTATTACATTCAGATCAAGGCGACGATCTGACAGGCTTGTATATGTCTCTAAAGATCTGTACTGGTGCAGCACATTGATGCAAACACTAAGAAAGACCATCATCGCCTCTACTTTCTTAGAAGATTGAGGGGATTTAGTATCGACTTTGACAGATGTATGATAGAGAACATGCTGACTGGTTGCATCATGGCCTGGTTGGGCAACTCGAAAGCCCAGGAACGAGTGAGTCTATAAGGCGTGGTAGACATCATCAAAGTCCCACTGCACTGGGCCAAGCTCTCAGTTCACTATAATCATCAGGAAGAAACCTGAAAACCAGGACCATTAGGTTCAACAACCTTCCCAGCAGCATTCAGGTTCTTGAATCATGTACAACACTAACCACAACCTCTACAACTATGGAGTGCATTAAGAACTTTGGTTTTGCACTATTATAATTCACTAGTATTATTGTTATTAATTTACTGTGTTATTTATTCCATTGTTGATTTACGTGACAATTATTCACTTTGACTGAAAAGTTTCTGCTTTTATGTTAACTTTTTTTGCAGTTGCTGCCTAACCTCAATGTTTTTGGCATTTTCTGGTTTTATTTCTTATTTTCATTATCTGTGTTTTTTTTGATTGACAATATTTAAACATTTCATATATGGAATAGTGTTTCATTTTTTTAAATCCCCAGAACTTTGGAATGCAGTAAAAGGTTTCTGCCTGTTATAATATATTTGAAGTTTGGCATTTGTAATTATTTCAAAGGTATTCATTCTGAAGACTTTTTTTGACACTTAAACATGAATCTGACTGGAGGTATGTGACATAGAAACATAGAAAATAGGTGCAGGAGGAGGCCATTCGGCTCTTCGAGCCAGCACCGCCATTCATTGTGATCATGGCTGATCGTCCCCTATCAATAACCCGTGCCTGCCTTCTCCACCATATCCCTTGACTCCACTAACCCCAAATGCTCTATCTAACTCTCTCTTAAATCTATCCAGTGACTTGGCCTCCACTGACCTCTGTGGCAGGGAATTCCATAAATTCACAACTCTCTGGGTGAAAAAGTTTTTTCTCCCCTCAATCTTAAATGACCTCCCCTTTATTCTAAGACTGTGGCCCCTGGTTCTGGACTCGCCCAACATTGGGAACATTTTTCCTGCATCTAGCTTGTCCAGTCCTTTTATAATTTTAGATGTTTCTTTAAGATACCCCCTCATCCTTCCAAACTCCAGTGAATACAAGCCTAACATTTCCTCATATGATAGTCCTGCCATCCAGTGACCAGTGGTGTTCCTTAGGGATCGGCGCATGGGCGCTGTAATGCATAAACGATCAGGATGAAAATGTAGGTGGCGTGAAGTTTGCTGGCAACAGAAAAATTGGCAGAGTTGTGGATAACGAGGAAGGTTGTTAAGGGATACAGCATGGTATAGATCAGTTGCAAATATGGGTGGAGAATGGCATATGGAGTTCAATAAGGATGGGTGAGTTGCTGTGGTCAAGTGGGATGTATGCAGTAAATAGTGGCAGCATTGATTTACAGAGGTATCGTGTGTGCAAGATCAAAGCTGCCTGAATGTGGCAACGCAAGTAGATGGAGTGGTAGGGAAGGCATCTAGCCTTTATTAGTTGGGCATTGAGTCTAGAAGGTGGGAAGCCATGCTGCAATCTCATAAAATTTTGGTTAGGCTGCATTTGGACTATTGTGTGCAGTTCACTTCGCCCCGTTATAGGAAGGATGTGAGACTTTTGGAGAGGGTGTTGAAGAGGTTTACCAAGATGTTGCCATAATTGGGGAGTATTAGCTCCAAGAAGATGGTGTACAAACCTGATTTGTTTTCTCTGGAGCAACAGTGGGTGAGCGGTGATCTGATGGAAGTTTATGATTGAGAAGCATCGGTAAGGTAGGTAATAGTCTTTTTCTCAGGGAGGAAATGTCAAACACTAGAGGGCATAGGTTTTAGGTGAGAAGACGAAAGTTGAAAGACTTGTGAGATGTGTTTTTGTTACACAATGTTAGTTACCTGAAAAATACTGCCAGTGAATGTGATAGAAGCAGATTCAATAACAAAGTTGAAGAGCCATTTAGCTAGACTAACTCATGACTGGCCAAGGAATACTGCTATAGACCAGGTGGAGCGCAGTTGGCCATTATGGTCGACACAAGTTTGGTGGTCAGAAGTGCTGGTTCCTGTGCCGTACGGTTCTATGTTCTATTTCTTGAGCGTGGTTTCTGCAACGAGTGGAATAGGCGTTAATTGGTCCTTTAACAAGTATTTCAAATAGATTTTATTGTTTGGAAATTTGTATAAATTTAAAACAATCTAATAGACAATCTCACTGCCCTGGTGTCAACTAGTCCGCACACATCTGGTCCTGATGCAAAGAACAAATGAGCCGACCCTCTACCCCAGGATAGGATACTGCTAAATAAATAGCTTTTAATTTTGGAGCGTGTGGGGGTGGAAACAATTTTTAAAGATAATGCGTTTTAGGTTTTCAAAAACAATGAGAAATAATGACACATATTAAAAAATATCAGCCAAAATCACCTGAATCGTGCTCATCCCGAGGAATAAATTTGAATTGAAGTATAATTATTTCTGAGAAGTATAACTACTTATGCGGCAAGTGGCTTTGAACAGTACGTTGTGAGGAGTTCTCCAGGTTCAGGAATGGCTTCCACAGCTACCATTAGGCTCTTGAGCCACCCTGCACAACCCCAACTATAACTACCGCAGCAACAATCGACTATGGACTTTGTTTTAGTTCCACTGCGTACTTTGGGTTTTGCACTATTATAGGCTAGTTACCTGCTATTACTGATTAATAATTTATTAATATGCATTTATTGTCTTATAGCATAAACAAGGCTGTAAAAGCCGCAGCAAATAAGAATTTCATTGTTCATAGGTTCTAGGAGTGGAATAAGGTCATCAAGTCTACTCCCCCATTCAAATATGGCTGATCTATCTTTCCTTCTCAACCCCATTCTGCTGCCTTCACCCCATAACCTCTGACACCCTTACTAATCAAGAATCTGTCGATCTCCACTGTAAAAATTATAATTTGCTCGGCCTCCATTGCCATCTGTGGCAATGAATTCCACAGATGAGCCACCCTCTAACAAACAAAATTCCTTCTCGTCTCCTTTGTAGAGGTACGTCCTTTTATTCTGAGGCTATGCCCTCTGGTCCTAGACTCTCCCACTAGTGGAAACATCCTCCCCACATTCGTTATATATTTCTCTTATTTGATAAGTTTCAATGAGTTTCCTCTCATCCTTCTAAACTCCAATGAGTACTGGTCTGGTGCCTTCAAATGCTCATCATATGTTAACCCAATCATTCGTGGGATCATTTTCGTAAACCTCTTCTGGGCTCTCTCTAATGCCAGCACATCCTTCCTCAAATATGGTCCCAAAATTGCTCTCAATTATCCAAATGTGATCTGACCAGTGCCTTGTATAGCTTCAGTATTATAATCCCTGTTTTTGCATTGAAGCCCTCGAGATATACTTGCCTTCCTTACTACTGATTCAACTTGCAAATTAACGTTTTGGGAATCCTGCCCCAGCATTCCCAAATCCCTCTGCACCTTTGATTTCTGAATTCTCTCCCCATTTAGAAAATAGTCAACAACTTTATTCCTACTACTGAAATGAATGACTCCACACTTTGCTACGCTGTATTCTATCTGCCACCTCAGCCCACTTTCCAAACGTGTCCTCGTCCTTCTGCAGTCCCTGCTTTCTCTACACTACCTGCCCCTCCACCTATCTTCATATCATCTGCAAACGTGGCCACAAAGCCTTCAATTCCCTCATCCAAATCTTTGATATACAATGTGAAGAGTATAGCGGTCCCAGCACCGACCTCTGCGGAACACAGCTGGTCCCTGGCAGCCGAGCAGAAAAGTCCTCTTTATTGCCGCTCTCTGCCTTCTACCATCCAGCCAACCCGCTTCCCTCTGATATCATAGGCTCTCATCTTCTTTAGCAGCCTCATGTGTTGCACCTTATCAAAGGCCTTCTGAAAATCTAGGTTCGCTGACCCTCCTTTGTCTATCCTGCTATTTACTTCCTCAAAGAATTCCAACAGGTTCGTCAGGCAAGATCTCCCTTTCACAAAACCATGTTGACTTCGACCTATTTTCTTGTGTGCTTCCAAGCACTCAAAAACCAATGTCTCTTATAATGGACTAAACTTTTACCAACCACTGAATTCAGGCTAACTGAACTCTTCTGCTCTCGCTCTTGTTCTGTTCCTGGTACATAGAACAGTCTCATGGCCATTTATTTTAAATGCCATGGGAGCATGTTTTTTGACAATGCAGCACTGCCTCCGTTGCCTTAGCTCAATTCTGAGTTTATGTTGAGATCATGTATTGAGATTTATGCCATTTGAAGTAAGTTAAACAGGCTATTGAACAAAGTGACAGAAATAGTTGGTATATGCGAAGAAAATCGTTTTGCATTTTAAGTTCCCTGTTTCTTGGATCTGTTTTCTGGATGGAAACGGCTTTTAAAAAATTCTTTCCTCTTTGATTTATCTGCTTGCATTGCAAGTGCCGGCTTTTTATTACTTGCCCAGAATTTACCAATGCATCTGCAAGCATGTTAAATATTTGAGCGCAATCCTTCACTTCTCTTCAAATAAGGTTGGAACACCTCAACCCGATTAAAATTGTCAGCAACATTTACACGTTGAAAGTCAACACAGAACAGATGCCGCATATAATTTCTCCTGTGAAGATTTGCGAGTTTGTTGGTTGGCTGGTCAACATTAATGGTTCCAAGAGAAAACACAGGTGGCTGCTGGAGAAGACCCTGCATTAGGATTGAGAGTCCAGAGGTGAGATGGCTAGTATATAGAGATGAGGGGAGGGGGTGAGGTAGGAGCTGGCAGCCAATGGGATGAACCAGGTAGGGAGGGGTTGATGGGCAGATGGAGCCCGGTTGGCAGAGAGAAGGTTGGAGATACAGAGGCTGGAAACTGATAGGTAGAACTAGATAAAGGAGGCATGATCATTGGGAGCCATGGGGAGTAGAAACAGGGTGGTGTGGGGTTTAATTGGAAAGAAGGTTGGGTGACAGTGTGGATCAGAAGGAGTGAGAAAGGAGCATGGGGGTAAGGATTACCTGAAATTGGAGAAGGCGGTGGTCGTTCCGTTATATTGTAAACTACCCAGGCAGAATGATGTGCGTGCGGCCTCATCCTGGCAGTGGACAAGGCTGACGATGGATAGTTCACTGTGGTTGTAAGACGTTTTATCATTTAAATTTAGCATTTCACAACCTGTGGTGTGATCTTTCAATTGTAAGAGTGCAAAGCCTGGCGTGATGAGTATAAATTTTGAAACCACCGGCTGACAATTGCTTTAGAAGTTCCAATTTCTGTATGGTCTGCATTTTTAATTATTTTCCTTATTTGTAGGATAATGCATCTGAGGATAAACCTCATGTCGAGAACATTTGATTCATCTTTGGCTTGAGTGCTTTTTGTTGAATATTCGGTTTGTTGCTTCCTGTTGCAGAGTTCTTGTCATGTGATAATTGATTTCTGCAGATCTCTTCCGATTGAATGTTTAGAAAGATACAATAGGTCCTGTCATTTTGTGTCTATATTATAGACTCAATATTCCTTTTTCTTGCATTAAAACAAAATTCCGAGACGTCACTATGCTATATTGTGCTTTTAAAGTATGGCGTTTGATGTTTGAGGAACTGTGCTCAGGAATCTTGTTTTTGCATGGCAACGGGTTGCATGGCTGAAGCCACTGTATATTGGGGGAAAGGTTTGGCAACTTCCCTTAAGTGGCTCAAGAATTAATAATGTTACTGGCTTCTGGAAATGTGGTACGTCATTCTCATTCCATCAAATTTTATGCTTTTTAATTATTCCAGTGGGGCATTTTCAGCTTCCTATATCGGTGTGCATCTGTCATCAACCCGAGAGCTTATTTTCTGAATTGGCTGTGTCTAACCTGATAAAGTCTGTTCTGATTCTGACCCGAAAGGTTACCTGCCTGTTCTTCAGAGAAGCTGCCTGACCTGTTGAGTTACTCCAGCGCTATCTTATTTTTTTTAACAAGCCAGCATCTGTAGTTCTTTGTCTCTCTCAAAATCTGGTTGTAGATTGTGATCAAGGGTTAAGAAGGAAGCAGTCAAATAGCAACAGATTGTGTAACCATTGTGGTCAGTAGAAGAACCATTTACTTAGCCAAATGTAAGTAAAGATGGTATCATCCAAGAATTCCTGGCTTTTGTCCCTCCAGATGATTTGAGCAATGTTCTTCTGTGTATTGTCGCTTTTCCATTGCAGTTTTATATTTTTTATGAGATAGAGTGAAATTGATGGACATGCTGAGAAGGACAAATTGGAGCAAGGAAGATTTTAGATTTGGAATAAGGGGCCAGTATCTATCAGTTTGAAATGGCAAGGGAGATTTTCCGAGGATCATATCTTTTGAATTTTCTGCGCTGCGATCAAGCAAGCTTGAATCTTAGGGGTGGAGAGTTATGGGAGTTGAGCAGGGTAGTGGAGGAGAGCAAGTTCTGATGTTGCCACATGGCAGAGCATGTTGGAAGGGCCCCGTGATCTGCAGCTACTCCAGTTTCTTTCATTTTTGATGTTGCTACAGAAAGAAGAACTGAGAGTTGTGTTCCATTTCTAGGGCATTGGAAAGGCCCAAGTATTCCAAAGTACAACTGAATCGCCAAGCCAAAAAGTGAGATAATAGGAGGGGTAACTAAAGTGTTGCTGGTTTCTGAGAAGTGATTTAAAGGAATCTGCCCCTTTTGGCCCAGTTGATCGATACCAACCAAGATGCATAATCCGGGCTAGTCTCTGTGTCTGGTCCACATCTTTCCTATTCATGTACCTGGCCAAATGCCTTTTAAACATTGTAATTATACCCGTCACTACCACTTCCTCTGCCAGTTTGATCCACATACCCACATTCTGTGGAAAAAGTTGTCTCTCGGGTTCCTATTACGTTTTTCCCCTCTTGCCTTAAATCAGTGTCTTGGAGTTTTAGTTCTCGTTTCCTATAAAATGAACTGCGAGGCCATGAACTCTCTATCTCACTTTTAAAAGCCTCTCCACTTGGTGGACATTCCTTCACTTGCAAACTGGCTCTCCAGATCAACATTTTCAAATTCCTGTCTACTGTCCTTCCAAAGACTTTAACTTGTGAACCAATACTATATTTTCCCATACCCATTTAAAAACTAATACTGGTTCTACTGTGCTCTCCGACTGAGTCTTCAGCTACTTGCCCATTTCCCAAGAAGAGATTGATTGTTGGCAGATTACTTGCAACTTAAAACATTCCTAGACACACTTGAAAAATTCTCTCCCAATCAATATTGGGGAAACTAAAATCACCTACGATTACAATTATCTCTACAGCTCTGTCATCTCACAACATGTTTGCTTTTCTAATTCCCACTGACTATTTGGGTGGGGTCATAGTACAATAGGGCAGCACAGTGGTAGAGTTGCTGCCTTGCAGCGCCAGAAACCCGGGTTAGATCCTGACTACAGGTGCTGTAAATTCTCCGGATGCTCCGGTTTCCTCCTACCACACTCCAAAGGTGTACAGGTTTGTCGGTTAGTTGGCTTCTTTTAATTGTAAATTGTCCCTAGTGTGTAGGGTTTATCTCTAAAGTCTAATGTCCTGAGTTCACCTTCCTTGCCTGTCAGCCTTCATGCATTAAAATGCAGTTGAGTATATCAGACTTTGCTCGTTCCCTGTCCTGTCCCTGCCTGTTCTGCCTAGTGAACTTGTCTGGATTAATTTCCATATTTGCCTTAACTTTCTCATCTGCCACACCTCTACTTTGAGTCCCACCATCCAACGTAAATGCAACACATCAGGCTTTACTGCATTTTGTTATATGAAGGAACAAATCAATACTTGTGCACATCCCGAACAGATTACTTGGAATCTGTTCTGACTTTGGTCTCGTTAAAGAGATAATGACAGAAAGCCATGTTTCTGCAGCTTTTTTAAAACTTGGATTGGGGGAATTGGAAGATGCGCCTGTGTCCCCACTAGATTTGCCACAAGTTCAATGTTTCCATTCATTTTGGTGAAGAGAAATTGAATCATGTCCCCAAGTATTGTAGTTACTACTTTGAATTCTTAAATTATTTCTTACAGTATGACAGTGCAAACTATGCAATGTATATAGTATTTTTGTTCCATTAAGTGCCAGAAACCAGCATTGTAGATTTGGATTTATTAATAATTTTAACTATATAAGTGTTTTGCATTGTCATTCTTCCTTCTCAGATGAGTGTATCTTGATCTTTAAATCTACAATTTAATCTGCTTTCACTCCCTGTTAATGTATTGCAGACTCTAAAGGGCTTGTCCCACGGTTGTCAATTTGCACGTCACGCAGGTAGCGCACGAGGATTTTGAGTATCCCAAAATCCTGGGGCGCTACCGCGCATCACTGCGTATGCCACGACGCGCCAACCAATGTTTAGGATGTCGCGTAAATGACGCCCAAGTGGGACAGGCCTTTAATCAATCACCATGAAAAAGCAGAGTCTTGCTTCTGCCCATCATGTGCGTGTCATACTTTTTCTGGTTCTTGATTTTTCCATCAGTGAAATCAAGTTCCATTGATCAACTGTTTATTGTCCTCGTGGTTTTAAATACCTCTGTTGGATCCCCCTATAACACCCTCTTGCCCAGGAATACATGTCCTGCTTTTCCAGAATTTAGCTCCTACTTCAGTTGGTCTCTTATGCAAGATGGTATTCAAATAACTGGTTGAATTGGAGACGGGCAAGGTAAGTAACCAAAGTTCATCGATTACATTAGTGCATTCCTGGGAGGAAGTCTGAATGATGTTTGACAGAGTTATGGCTGAAAAATAAAACTCTCCATAATGAATTTCAAAATATGTAAAATGTTACCATGAGTTTTCTCGAACTTCAAGATTTCAAGGTCAGTTTATTGTCACATTTACCAATTAAGGTACAGTGAAATGTGAGTTACCACACAGCCATACTATGTGAAAAGCAACAAGACACAACCACAAAAGCTAACATAAACATCCATCACAGTGGATTCCACATTCCTCACTGTGATGGCGGCCAGTAAAGTTCAATCTTCTTCCTCTTTGTTTCAGTTAGTACATGTGTGTCCATGTACATTTCCGTAAGTGCTAAGTGAGGTATCAATGTAGTTCACTGTAAATGACCCCATCTGTATCCCCATCTACAAAACACAGGTCGACAGTGTGATGGTGGAGTGCAACTTCCAAACATGCAACTTTTCAATTACTGAATTAAGCTTTGATTTAGATGGCATCATCTTTGGTTTACAATCTGTGTTCATGCCAATGTTTAGTCCATGGGAGGCATCTTTTCTTCACAAGTTCTGTTTCTTCAGTCATCTTTCTAAGCCTAGATAGATTCTGTTTAGACCACCCCTGCAGAACGTGCATTTTAAATAATAACGTATTCTGTGTATAAGTTTTTAACCTTGCATTCCCGGGATGGCAGGACCATCATATGTTGATAGAATGGAGTGGCTGGGCTTGTATACTCTAGAAGGATGAGAGGGAATCTTATTGAAACAAGTCAAGTCAAGTTTATTTGTCACACACACATATACGAGATGTGCAGTGAAATGAAAGTGGCAATGCTCGCGGACTTTTGTGCAAAAGACAAACAACAAAACAACCAAACAAATTATAAACACAATCATAACACATATATTCTTTTACATAATAAAATAAACATATAAGATTCTTAAGGGATTGGACACGCTAGAAGCAGGAAACATGTTCCCAATGTAGGGGGAGTCCAGAATTACAAAGGCCACAGTTTAAGAATAAGGGGTAAGCCATTTAGAACAGAGATGAGGAAAACCCTTTTCACACAGAGATGTGAATCTGTGGAATTCTCTGCCTCAGAAGGCATTGGGAGGCTGGTTCTCTGGATGCTTTCAAGAGAGTTAGAGCTCTTAAAGATAGACATGGGGATATGAGGAAAAGACAGGAACGGGGTACTGATTGTGGATGATCAGCCATGATCACATTGAATGACGTTTCTGGCTCAAAGGGCCAAATGGCCTACTCCTGCGCCTATTGTCTATAATTCCACGGATCTCCTTTGACCTTTTGATTCCAATATTAATCAGGTCACAATGTGATTATAAAACACGATCATAAAGTTAACACTTAGGGAAAACAAATAGCTGCATCAGGAAATTAGACTATTTTATTCTTTGAAACATTAGTATGAAGATTGGTTGACGTAAGAAGTAAACTATATCAAAAGACGAGGTGTCTAAAAGGATATAAACTCATTAAGTAAAAGTGCAAAATTAGCAGATAGTGTATAACATGGAGAAATTAGTTATCCCTTTGGTAGAGTTCCTTTGGTTCGTTTGGCAGATTTTTATATGGTTTGAGACCACTGATACTTGTGTTCAGAGAGATCTTGTTGTCAAAATAGAACAAGACAATTATGATAGTGTGCAAGTTCAGCAATTTAATTTTTCCGGTTATAGTTGCAGGAGACTTTGTTAATGCACAGTGCCAATACAAAGTGGGTGTTCGCTGCCTCTCCTGGAATTTGGTAAATAGTGAAATTAGGAGCTTTGTTGAAGTAAAATTAAAGTTGAATTATTAACACACGTCTCTATTGCCAACACATCACATTCTTAAAGTGGAAGAAAAGTACTAAGTGAACTATGAAAAAGGCAAGCTGAGTATTGTAGTTTTTGATTTTCTTCGATTGGAGTTCTTCCAGAGAGTCTTAATTTGTAAACTTCATTGGTTAAAACACAAATTAAGTGTAGAAAAGTACACTGGTAATGCTTAAAATATTATTTTTAACTTTGATCATTTTCAGAAAAGATCCCTTTTCCCTTATACAGACACTCCCCAACTTAAGGATTACATTGGATAAACCATTACGCAAGTCGGATTGTACTCGAGTTGCCATCAATAAGGTGATAATCAATAATCAAGAAGGACTCGCAAGTTGCAAGTGCCAATGGCTCTGGTCTGCACCAGCGATCCCTTCACCAGCTACAGCACCATCCGTTAATGGCTGTTGCTGCGACTCACATTGTAGCCCCAGGCCAACAACAGGACAAGTTCTTTCACTGTGGGCCCCTCTCGCCAGCAGCCACTTCTTCCCTGTTGGCCGTCGCTTTGCCCACTCCCCCCTCCACTGCCACCACCACCTCCCCTTGTCGCTTGTCCACTTTGTCACTCCCCTCTCTGCTGTTGCCCACTTCTCCCCAAGTGCCGCCAACATATGTTGGTGGAGGGGAGAGCAGTCAAATTGACGGCCGACAGGAAGAAATGGCAGCTGGTGAGAGGGGGGGGAGCTTGCTTACCCTAGCGGTGGCCTGATGAAAGCGCTGTTAGCCAGGGGCTACAATGTGAGACGCAACAACAGCTGCGTCAACTGGGCGGTGGTGAAGAACGCAGTTGAAGAAGGGTTCTCTGATGCACCTTGTGGAAGATGTTGCCGACTCAGCCAGTAGTTACTCTCCACCGCTTCCCCAATTCTAGCTCGCCTTCCCAGTGTCACTGGAAGAGCAGCAAGCCCGGGCAAAGCTTTTATATCTATGAAGCAGAGGGAAAGCCCTTGCCAACTTCTCATGGCAATTAACACTGGTCATTCTGGAAATGGGACCACTATTGTAAAGTTTTTACATGTCGCCTAATGTGTGACTTGGGGAGTGCCTATGCTAAGAAACCTTTACACCAAGTGGTAAGTAGGTTGATGCAAGGACTGGTGCAATTTCCCCACAGTCACCAACACCCCAATTGTACTTCAGAAATGGCAGTGTCAATGAGTAGAAGGGCAGTCACTGGCGCTTTGTTTTAAAAGCATTGTACCAACAAAACTTCACTGAGATACAGTGAAGTCTGAAGAAGGGTTTCGGCCCGAAACGTCACCTATTCCCTTCGCTCCATAGATGCTGCTGCACCCGCTTTCTCCAGCATTTTTGAGTACCTTCACTGAGATACAACTCATTTTACGAAACCTACGTTTGATATATTGGCATTTAATTATATGTAGTGTTCTTCATGGGATTGCAACACTTTTTAATCAACAAAATATTGAATTGTATTCATTAGCATCATTTTAAGTTAAAGTGAGTAGTATGCACCAGATGATTTTTAAAGATGTGTGGAAGTGAGACAGTGATGGATAATGAGATGGACAAGTGTTTATTGAACAATTGCTATTTTCACAGTAGAAGAAGAGGACAAAACATCAGTCGTACACGGTGACCTGACAATCAGTTGGTGGAAGGATCATACTGGATTTCAAGTAAAGAAAAAAGTAAGAAAAAGCACAGCATCAGTTTAATAATATTGGACAAACTCATGGTACTTATCTGGGCGAAATACTCAGAGCCCATTAACAAAGTCAATAAACTGGTCAGAAAATTGGCATGAAGTTTAAAAACTGGTAGATTTGAATAATTGTAGATTAGCCAGCACCCCTCTGCTTCAGAGCTCGGCAGGTTAATCAAACTGTGGTGCAAGGAGCCCGGGCACATTTTCAAGTTCCTGGTATACACCAAAGATCTTATAGCGAAGCAAGATAGGCTACTCCTGCTAAATGCAATGGACTGACGTGTAGTACGCTATGGACGGGATCATGGGCATTTTTCCACGCCCATTTTAGCAACCTGAGCCTACCTAACCCGACCCGACTCGCACTGTAATCAATGTTGCGGGGCAACAGTTTGTGTGGGTCAGATTCATAAATCTGTCAGTTCAAACTTCTTGTCAAGAATAAAATTTGATTCTGGTAATTGTCTTTTTTAATGTTTTTTAAATCATTTCTTTTTAAATGGCTCACAAACAGTGTTTGAGTTGATTTTGTAGTAACCGGAACCGACCCGACTCGCAGGGTGATTGACAGGGGGGGACTTTTTGTGCGTGATTATAGGGTTAGATTCATAATTCTGTTAGTTCATAATTCCGTTGATTCTTGTTAAGGAATAAAATGTTTATAAACACACATACATGAAAATTATATAAATGTATATAACACACACAATTATATTTCTTCTAATCCAATAATGAACTTTATTTCAGACTAGACAAGGGACATTAAATAAGAAACATTGTCTTGGGGCACTCTCTCTCCCCGCTGCCCCGGGCCCCGCACTCTCTCTCCCCGCTGCCCCGGGCCCCGCACTCTCTCTCTCCTCGCTGCCCCGGACCCCGCACTCTCTCTCCCCGCTGCCCCGCACTCTCTCTCCCTGCTGCCCCGGGCCCCGCACTCTCTCTCCCCGCTGCCCCGGGCCCCGCACTCTCTCTCCCCGCTGCCCCGGGCCCCGCACTCTCTCTCCCTGCTGCCCCGGACCCCGCACTCCCTCTCCCCGCTGCCCCGCACTCTCTCTCCCCACTGCCCCGGGCCCCGCACACTCTCTCCGCGCTGCCCCGCACTCTCTCTCCCCGCTGCTCCGGGCCCCTCACTCTCTCTCCCCGCTGCCCCGGGCCCCGCACTCTCTCTCTCCCCGCTGCCCCGGCCCCGCCCCGCACTCTCTCTCCCCGCTGCCCCGCACTCTCTCTCCCCGCTGCCCCGGGCCCCGCACTCTCTCTCCCCGCTGCCCCGGGCCCCGCACTCTCTCTCCCCGCTGCCCCGGGCCCCGCACTCTCTCTCCCCGCTGCCCCGGGCCCCGCACTCTCTCTCCCCGCTGCCCCGGGCCCCGCACTCTCTCTCCCCGCTGCCCCGGGCCCCGCACTCTCTCTCCTCGCTGCCCCGCACTCTCTCTCCCCGCTGCCCCGGACCCCGCACTCTCTCCCCGCTGCCCCGGGCCCCGCACTCTCTCTCCCCGCTGCCCCGGGCCCCGCACTCCCTCTCCCCGCTGCCCCGGGCCCCGCACGCTCTCTCCCCGCTGCCCCGGGCCCCGCACGCTCTCTCCCCGCTGCCCCGGGCCCCGGACTCTCTCTCCCCGCTGCCCCGGGCCCCGCACTCTCTCTCCCCGCTGCCCCGGGCCCCGCACTCCCTCTCCCCGCTGCCCCGGGCCCCGCACTCCCTCTCCCCGCTGCCCCGGGCCCACGGGCCCCGCACTCCTTCTCCCCGCTGCGGATCCAATCTTTGGCCGGAAGCAAGAAGGCGGGAGCAAGAAAGCGGAGCAAGATGGCGGAGTCAGGTTGCTAAAATGTGTCCTATAATCACCCATGAATCCGCCCATGAGCGTACCTCACGTTTGCGTGAGAGTAATCCATCTTGCTTCGCTATAAGATCTTTGGTATACACGTTGATAGCTTGAGTTGTAATGAACATCAGAACAATGGCAGATCTTCAGGACTTAAAACACTTCCCGGTGTCGCTTAATCCTGACCTTTTAGCTCAAATGGCTTCAACCAATCTGATTAATTGTATTTATTTGTTTGGCGGATATATGGAAATCATTAGAAATGTTCCTGTGTGTGGTTATGATCAGCCACTGGAACACTGGCTGATAGTCCATTAATGTAACCCGTATGATATATTACTTTCTTCTGTCGATGTCAGATGAAATGGTTGATGAGTGCATGATGTCCCGTTCCATTTGCAAATCCTCACGATGGAACACGGCCTGCAGTCAAATGTGCTTCTCATTGTGATTGAAGCACTGAATTTACATCTGTGCAGCATTGATGCAATGCAATACTTGTGTCAGCCAACAAAGTTTGCTTTGGCAGCCATGACCAAAACGGGTATAAAAACATAAGTAAATTCACGAATAGGCCATTCAGTCCTTGTGTAGATATTTTATCACAGCACCATTATGTTGTACTAACCCCTTCTTGCGTCAGGGTAGATAATCCCCAGATCCTGATGGAATCTATCCCAGGTAATGAGAGGCAAGAGAGGAGATGACATGGTCCTCTCTAGCCACAGCTGGTCCCAGAGGAAGAGAGAATAGCCAATGTTGTTCCTTTGTTTAAGAAGTGAAGTAAACTTAATCAAAGAAATTATAGGCTGGTAAGCCTGTAATCTTATCTCGTCAAGATAAGATTTCCTTGCATTTGGAAGAGAATGGGATAATCAGCGACAGCCAGCAGGGGTTTGTCTGCCTTATGTTATATCTAACGAACTTGATTGGGCTTTTTGAGATGGTGACGACGATGATTGGATAGGATGAGGCGGTGGGTGTTATTTACATGGATTTTAGTACGGCATTTAATAAAGTTCCTCATCGTTGTAGACACACTTAAGGTGCAAGAGATGCATCGTGACTTGATAGTTTGGATTGTGACCTATCTTACCCATAGAAGACGGAGGGTACAATGAAGGACTCAAAGTGCTGCACTTGCTCAGCAGGTCAGACAGCATTCCTGTACAACATAGATAGTCAGGTCATGATTGCTCTAGTTAATATTACCATTCAGTTGGCAACAATTTAGGAAGATATCTTGCCACCTGCTTTAGGTGTAATTAAGAATGAGAAATGTATCCTTGCCGGGAAATAGTCAAGGCCCAGGGACAAATAAAAGATTGCGTTTGTATTATGTCTTAAGTGGTGCAGGTCTGAGGTTAAAAAAGCTTGAGGGAACTTATAGCAGAGGTTCTGTAAATGGTACTGTAAGTAGCAGTGCTCAATTATAAGAGGTCAAATGTCAGTATGCCATTGAGCTTTGAAGATTGAGGGATCGAGGTATTTGTACTGTTAGACTTCTGAATATGGTTGCTACTGTGGTTATTTTCTCTGGGGAAATTCAGAGCAAGATGCATTAAGAAACCAGAAGCAGGATATTTACAGGTGAAATTGCAGAGTGCATTTTTTTTCCACGGGTACTGGAAGTATAACCCTTTTAATATAAAAGCATGTCCAAGGTTCGGCTGGATAGCATTTTAATTTGCTGGATCATTTAAGGGCATGGAAATAAAAGTGCTAAGTAAAGCTGAAAAGGCACAAACTGCAGATGCTGAAATCTTAAGCAAACACAAAGTACCTGAGGAACATCAGGCAGGCAGGCATCATCTGGGAAGGGAATGGCAGGTAACTTCGATTGGGACCCTTCATCCGTCAGTCTGAAAACAAGCCTGTCCATTCCCTTCCCAGATGCTGCCCGACCCCTTGAGTTTCTCCAGGTCTTTGTTTTGCTCAAATTTGTTCCTGGTTTCATACTGAAGGAATGGTTGGTGGGCTGGTTTTTTTTTTTTAGGTGATTTCAATGGACTGAAGCCATTCTTAACTAAGAATTTCTATTCTTTCCACAGTCAATTAACTAATTGTGACTGAGATTAAATTCTTCGCCTGCAAAAAGCTTCCCGTGAGAATGAAGCATAACCACAGACCACGTTAGAAACATTTCAATCTATGCCTACACTCCAGAGCCAAATTTACTCTGTTTAAGTCATCAAGTATGATGCTTGCATATTGCATGTTCAGAGACGATTCCAAATTATTGTCAATTTGTTCACTGAAGAGAATGGATCTTACCCTAAATATCTGGGAAAAAGTTCATCTTTTAATCTGCTCCTGGAGCACTATATTGCCCTTGAAATCAATGGTGATTCCTTGCAAAACATGGATAACTTCCCATGTCCTGGTAAAATATTGATAAATAGAAGCAGGAGTAGGCTTTTAGTCACAATGAACTTCCACCACCATTCATCAAGATCATAGCTGGTGGTCCACCTCGGCATAATTTTTTCCCACATTTCATTAATTCCCTTAATATATTCTGGGAAGCACCATGGTGCTGCAAGTGAAGCTGCTGCCTTGCAGTTCCAGTAACCAGAGTTTGATCCTGACCTCTATTATTTGTGTGGTGTTTGCATCGTCCCCCTGTGAATTTAATTAATTTAAAACGTATTCATTCATTCTGTGACTGCGAGTTTCCTCTGGATGCTCTAGGTTCTTCCCTGAGCTCAAAGATGTGAGGGTTGATAGGTTCATTGGGCATTGTAAATTACCCCAAATATGTGGGTGGAAGGTGGGGGTTGGAGGGATGGAGTGATAGGAACATGTGGAGAATAGATTGCAGGATAAATAATTGGGAAATGGGACTCCTCTGTGAGATAGCATTGATTCTATGGGCTGAATTGACTCATGCAAAAAGTAATGAACTCACAATGACTCATGAGCTTCCTCAGCCCACCAAGGCAGAAATCTAGTCTAAGAATTTAAAATTATAATAAGATCTCTACTGCATAGTATGTGATTAATTTATTTGGCAAAACTGACATCCGTGGAGATAATCTAGTGGTTTTTTATTTTTTTTCTCCTTTTATTTTTTTCGTAAGGTGACCAAAACTAAACACAATCCTCCTGATGTGGTCTCACTTACCGCAGTGTATAATTGCGGTGCGGCATCTCTACTCATACTCAAACCCTCCAAGGCCACATAGCATTTTCCTTCCTCATAGTTTTGTTAAATCTGCATGTTGTACTCAGTGACGCAAGTGCTAGCCTTGCTGTGTTTCTTTGAACATCTACTTTACCTAATCTGTCGCCACTCAGAATATACTCTGCGGATCAGTAGATATCTTCACAATTTTCTGTATTATGCTGTATTTACCATGTTCTCTGCTTGTCTTTTTCTTGAAGCATATTCTGATAATATGATCCGTCCTTCTGCTGGCTTGATACGCACAAAGTAGTATAGTTACTCAGCGGGTCAGGCAGCATCTCTGGAGAAAAAGGGATGGGTGACATTTTGGGTTGGGATCCTTCAGATGGAAGGTTTGGGGAGGAGTGGTCGAAGATGAAGAGTTGGTGGAGAGAAAAGAGAAGGGCCGGCCTCAAATGACCTCGGGCACGGTGGCGGTAACTCTTAGGTCCATTGTTGGCTATGGTAGGTGTTATTTCAAGAAAAATGATGTGGAGAACTGTGGAACTGGTAAAATGACTAGAGTGGAGGAAGGGGAGAGGCGAGGGGGGTGTAAGATGAGGTGACTTAAAATTAGTGAATTCAATGTTCATGCTGTTGGGTTGTAAGCGACCCAAGCGAAATATGAGGTGCTGTTACTCCAATTTGGCTTTATTTCTTGCAATGGAGGAGACCCAGGACAGAAAGGTCCGAATGGGATGAGGAGTTGAAATGGTTGACAACTGGGAGATCCCGTAGGCCTGGGCGACAGAGCGTAATTGATCAGAGAAAAGGTCGTGGAGTCTACGTTTGGTCTTGTTGATGTACAGGAGCCCACATCAGGATGTGGTAGATGAGGTTAGAGGAGGTACATGATTGTGCTTGTTCCGTATGATTTAACTGGATAATACAAAAAAACATTTTCACAGTAACTTTGTGCACGTGGCAATAATAAATCAATATCAAAATTGGTAAACTTGAAAGTAACCTATTTGGTCCTTTCAGCCAAGTGGTTAGACTGACCCTATGGTACCCCACTGGTCACGGCTTACTTAAAACGATCTGTCTATTCCTACTCTTCAATTTCTGTCCAATGACCAATTTACAGTCCATAGCACGATATTACTGTCAACTGCTTGTTCACTAAAGCCTTCCCAAAATCCAGCAGCACCACAATTACAAATTCCACTGACACAGTCCTGCAGGTTTATGTTCTTTTTATAAATCTGTACACTTCACAATGCTATTATTCCTTTCAATATGCTTAGTTTTCATTTATGGTTTCCAACATTTTTCCAACACTACCATAAACATTTGATTAACAGGTTTGGAGGGGTTTTTTTCCCCTCTTGCACCTCACAAATGTATGCCTAGAGGTAAGGCATGTGTTTGGCGTGTGTTTGTGGCGGAGGGGGCTGGTTCTCGGGCAACTTCCGTGGTACTGTTATTTTGGGTAAGGCACAGGTCCCAAGTGGTGGTCTAGAGTTTAACCTGTTTTGCTTAATTTTTTAATACCATTTTTTTTATTTTTTGATCGAATTCCTCGTTTTCACTCAAAGCCCAGTTCTCTGGTATTTCTGGCAGGTTTGTATCTTAGCAACATAAATACAGCATGGAAACAGGCCCTTTGGCCCACTCTATCTACCCTGACCATCATGCATTTGTTTTTGCACTAATCCTCCCCTAACCCTTTTTCTTCTCTGGATACAAGGTATTTGTTTAATTCCTCTGAAATGTCCTTATTTCTCATTAGAATTCCTCTCCCCTCCAATGATGGCATGTGTTAATGATAATAATCACAATGTTATTCAGTTCATCAACATAGTCTTTGCAGGGCTGCCAACTCAAACGCATTGAGCGTGAGAATCACGCATTTCAACAAATTCTCATGCTCTCATGCTGATCACAAATTTCTCACACTGTCATGAGAAATTCTGTGATCAACGAAAATTTCACAACTCCATATCAACTGCATGGGCTGCGGCTGTGGGAGAGCCGGGGCTGAAGGAGGGATGGAAGCAGAAGCAGCGGCGGGGTCAGATGCGGACGGGGAGCTGGTGCTGGCGAGTGTTTGCCGGGCTGGCGAGTGTTTGCCGGGCTGGCGGGTGTTTGCCGGGCTGCGAGTCGCTTGCTGCAGCTCCGGCCATGGAGCAGCCTCAGTGCAAGAGTCCCGGGCCGTCAGAGGCGTCGGAAGCGTTGCGCCGCTACAGTGAGAGTCTCTGTGCCGAATTCGCCCAGGTGACCGGCATGGATCAGGCTGCGGCTCGGTGCATCCTGGAGGACAACCAGTGGCTGCTGGAAGTAAGTACCAAGCACTGGGTAGAAACGGTGGAAGATAGTGGCCTTCAAATGGGGGTGGTTGGAGAAAGCATCCTGCTTGCCTGCTAGATTTTCACTTACTGTAACTGCAGGAAAAATGTTCCCGATGTTGGGGGAGTTCAGAACCAGGGGTCACAGTTTAAGAATAAAGGGTCGGCCAGTTAGGACTGAGATGAGGACAAACTTTCTTCATGCAGAGAGTTGTGAATCTGTGGAATTTTCTGCCACAGAAGGCAGTGGAGGCCAATTCACTGAATGTTTTCAAGAGAGAGTTACATTTATCTCTTGGGGCTTGCGAAATCAAGGAATATGGGGGAAAAACAGGAAAGAGGTACTGATTTTGGATGAACAGTCATGATCATATTGAATGGCAGTGCTGGCTCAAAGGGCCAAATGGCCCATTCCTGAACCTATTTTCTATGTTTCTATGCTTGAGTATATGGCAATAAAATGCGACCACTTGATTTTGAAGCATTCATGCATGGTGGAGGTATAATGTAGTCATAGAGTGATACACTGTGAAAACGGGCCCTTTGGCACAACTTGCCCACACCCACCAATATGTCCCAGCTACACTACCTGCTTTTGGTCCATATCCCTCCAAACCTGTCCTATCCATGTATCGGTCTGTTTCTTAAATGTTGGGATAGTCCCTGCCTCAAATACTTCCTCTGGCAGTTTGTTCCATACATCCACCACCCTTTGTGTGGAAAAAGTTACCTCTTAAAAATACTTCAAACAAAAAACATTAAAAATCGTACTTATACAATGCACTAAAACATGATTTTAATGCATCACATTTCAAAAGGTCCCTACCCAAATTTCAAAAAGTCACCCTCCCCTTACTCAGTTGCTCCACTCCCTCGCCAGGTACCCCCAAGGCCAGTGATCAGAGATCGCTTTCAAAAATGCTCCGTGGCCCCTGGTTTAGACAGAGAGCACTGCCAGATGTGAGCAGGGACAGAGGCCAGTTGTCTGTGATGTCTGGATCCTAATGCTCAGCGCTTCATGTTTCGTAGTTGGCTAATGTTATTGATTTGTAATTAGCCTGATTTGTAATTAGTTGACAATACCTTAATTTATTCATCCGGAATATCCAGGGGGATGGGATAAGTGTAATATTAAAATGACATACAAGGTGTCAGGCTGTGTCGCAACATACAGCCCTGATAACCGATTATTTCCTTCAGTTAAATTTTGGGAAGGTAGCACTATTGTCATTTGCCACTCAAACATTGTGTTTGTTTACTTCACTGACTATTTCTAACCCCCCCGCCCCTCCCAAATTCCTTTGACAGGTTGAATAGAAATGTCCCCAATCTTGTTGTTTTATTAATTGAACAAGTAGATAAATATCTTCAAGGAGTGTAATCAGATGGAAACTGATTCAGATGCGATGTTTAACAGCTTGTTCAAAGAAGGGGCATATTTTAAAGGAGTGACAGAGATACTTGCAGGGGAATGTGTGAGGAGGTTATTATTTGTCTTTAGTTTTAGCTTGATCCAGGACATCTGAAGATTCAAAGTTTAATATAGTAATTGTGCTGATACTGACTCCAACCAACCATGTAATGAATATCATCCATTCTGGAGGTTTTATTTTTCTGACGCCATTTAAACTTCACTTGCATTTCAATCACCAATGTAAAAGTAATTGGGAATAGGGAGCATTGGAACAAACATTTGCCCTCGGTACATATTAACCGTAATATAATAATGTATGCATGTTGGTAGGTGCAATCAAAACAAAGATCTTTTCATCATTATTGTGTTATGAATACCACAAAATATTATGTACTCTCAAGATCACATTTAATAGAATAATATTGTTTAAATATAGTTATTGGACTGCAAAAGAGGAAGACGGCAAAATACTAAAATTATTGGGAGGTGAAAATGACTTCAGGACAGTTTGTTAGGAAAATGAAAGAAATGGTAACAGAATACTTATACAGCTGAGTGAGTATAATTTTATGGATGAGAAATTGTGTTCAACCAATTGATAACTTCTTTGACAAAGTAACTAGCATGTTAGATAACAAGGAAGCCAATGGATGTAGCAAATTTTGTGATACACTAAAATCATTCATGTGCTACACCTGTTGATCAGAGCCTGGCTCTACTGTGACACTCCTTACTGTGACACTCCTGAGAAATTGATTATCTACGTGTGTTGTTGGAGAGGCTTCACCAAAACTGTTTGCACAAATATTGTGCAAACCAATATCCCAGCCCAGCACAGCATGCGTAATTAGGTGAGGCCCTAATTACATTTGATCAGCTCCAATGTGCAGGCAGTGTCATTCATTTGCCTGACACCAGACATCTGAAACAGATGTACTACTCTGAGCTTCTTCATGGGAAATTGGCAGGTGAACAGGAAACTATTTAAGGATGTTTTCAAATCCTCCTTGGCAATGTGTAATATCCCCGATGACTCATGAGAATCTCTAGGTGATGATTGCTTATAGAGTAGCAGCAGCAGCATTGGCATTGAAACTTTAATTGGAAATGCATAAAGCTGGTGTAAATGGCAGAAAGAAGCTATAGTTGAGAGTGTTACATCAGACGGGCCGGGAACAAAAATTGGAAGGGGTGATGGTTAGGTGGAGGTTTGGACTAGTAAGTCTCAAAGGAAGATCAGGCAGGAAGAGGTGCACAGATATGTTAATGCTGGCGTGTGTTTATTTCAATGCAAGGGGTATTGTGGAGAAAACAAATGAACTTGGAGCTTGGATCAGTGTTTGGGACAATAATGTGGCCATTGCAGGAACATGGTTGCGTGGCATATGACTGGCAGCTCAATGTTTCAGGTGATTGACACGAAGGCAAAAGAGATGAAGGCATTGTGCTACTAATCATGGAGACTGCCACGGCGGCATTCAGAGAGGACATACTAGAGGGTTTATTTGTTGAGGTGATATGGGTCGAACTTGGAAATAAGAAAGGTGCAAGCACTCTAACGGGATTATACTATAGGCTCAATAGCAAGCAGCAGATAGAGGAACAGATATGTAAATAGATTACCAAAAGATGATTGTCTTAGTGGGTGACTTTAACTTCCCCAATATTGATTTGGACTTGCTCAGTCCCAAAGGATTAGACAGGGCAGAGCTTGTGAAATATCCAAGAGTATTTCTTGAAGCACTATGTGGATAGTTCAACCAAAGAAGGGACCATGCTGGATCTTGTGTTAGGATAGGATTTATTCCCATTTGAAGAAAGGGGGAATTAGGGACAATCAGCATGGTTGTACATGGTAGGTCATATCTAACTAACGATCATTTTGACCAAGTACAGTGTTGTTTCCATGAGTAAGTTTATTATGTTCATGATTTTGATCGTTTTGTGTAATGTCATAATGTCAACTATTTAGCTGCAGGACAATCAGCAAAACCATTCTTGGTGACGACTAAAAGCAACTCCTATCGTTCCCCCATAGGAAGCTCAACAGTGAAACAGACTTTTTAATCAGGTGGCAGCTATTTCATGAAAAGGACTCAAATCTAAAACTCCGATTGGAGATTGGAGATATCAGCAAGAAGTATGAGTGTTGCTGTGAACTGTGATTGCTGGTGTTAAATTAAAAGGAAATCCAATGTGCCATATGCTGTTTGTAGAAAAAGAATAAAATAATGATTTATTTGCCAATATATTTATGTGCCATGAAATAGGTTCTGGTGTCTGGGAAGTTGCCAGAACATTGGTACCTCATTGATATGTATTTGTGCTCACAGTTTTATCATGTGCTGAATCTGTGGAATTCTCACAATGTGCCGATCATTTGATACAAAATTCTCAGCTTTTTAAAGGACATATAAATTATAAGTATCAATTTCACATCAGTTAGAAACTTAAAATCAAGAGGAAGTTATGGTTGATAGCTCAGCAATTGAACTGGATAAAAGCAAGCTAATAGAATAGTGTATGATTAGATGGGAATGATAGAATGATAATAGATAATGCTACACGACGTCTACTTGCCGAGTGACGCTGTGTTACGTATGAAGACATTATACATTGAAGTTTGCCTGAACTTTCATCAGTTTGAGGAAAGTCGGCCTGACATGAGCACATGAGGAGAGTTGCAACACTGCACAGGAAAGGTTTGTGTTTATGAGATGCAAAGTGCTTATTGAAGGGTGTAAGCACATGTCTAATAAACAGGTTGGAATTCGACCGAGTGATTAAGCATAGTTGTATGTTTTGTTTATTTTGAAATAAAGATCCTTCTATGATTAAATTGCATAGAATTAATGAGACCATTAGGCCATTATGACTGCCAGTTCTTGAAAGAGTCAAGTACTAGTCCGACCCTCTTGATTTTTAACTGATCTGAAATGTTCTTTAAATCATAAATCAATTACCTTTTCTGGAGATTGCAATAGAGTTGGTTGCCACCACCCTTCAAGACATTACATTCTCTATCATTACAATTTACTTAACAATTTTTTCCCTTTTTTACATCTGGATCTTTTGCCAGTTAACTAAAATATCGGTCCTTTGGTTACTTATTTCAATGGTGGTTTCTTAATTACTCCATGGAAATTGTAAGAAAAAAATCTCTTTTTAAAAAAAAAAACAAAAAAAACTCAAATCTCTAAATATAGATGTTTACTCTCTTAAAACGTTAGTGTAATCACGATTTCACCTGGTTGCTTTCTTGAAATGATCTTCATTTTGATTTGGCCAAAAACCTAATGGCAAAGACTCAGAATGTTGATAACTATCCCCCGGTCAGTCACAAGTGCCAAATGTGGATGTGTGGTTGAACTGTGATATTCTCTGTCACAATTGCTCTCCACTCATTAATCGTACTACAATGCCAAAATAGTCCAACTTTTCTTTTAGCTACATTCATTTTAAACTGTTCTCCTGTTTCCTCTGCCCTCCATTCCACAAGTGCAAGGAGCTTATTATGCTTTAGTGCTTGGTTTCACCTGTCATTTCAATTCCCAACTTGATCCATTGAACAGCAATTCATCAAAGGTTCCACGTGCCCTGATTTAACCGTTGCATTTAAAAAAACTAAAATGCGGTTTTGGAAGCTCGTCTTATTCAGAATACCCAGCTCCTTCAATCGGATTTTTAATTTGTCTACTACCGATCTCCTCCCCCCCCTTGGCTCTATTGTTACCTGATATAGTGTATAATTCTCTGTCAAACAGCTGCATGGTTCCATTAACTATCCGGTTTTTGTGGGAGGAAAAAAGCTGTGGTTTGTGGAATCCCCCAAAAGGCAGCTATTATTGGCCTTGCTTTATCCTGGCTACATTACTGCTCCCTTGGCAGAATTGTTCAAAAAGACAATGCCAATCTCTGCTCATTAATGGACGACACCTGGCTCTTCCACAACAACTCTGTTTGTCCAGGTTGCCTGATTATTTCTTGACAACTCTGTTTGCAGGACTGTAATTTAAATATTGGCAAGACTGCAGCTCTAGTACAGAATATAATGTTACAGCATTACGCTGTTTCAGTTGGGGATATTGGCAGGTTAAGATTGTCGCCAGGTGACGTTGGTTGTCCCTGGGTGCTGACTTTGGTTAATTCCATTGGCGACTACCTACTTCAACCGGCAGGTACCGGCGACTGAATTGTCTTCAGTTGTGGCCCACAGGGTCGTTGCTTGTGGACATAGGTTGACTTTGGTTGTCGTAGGTTGTCGCCTGTGTGGTCGTAGGTGGAAGTCCTAATGGGTAGCCGGTTGTCGGTAGCTTGCCGTAACTTGACGTCGACTAGGTGGTATGTTGTCGTAGCTTGTCCACTGTGCCATCCTCAAAACTAAACAAATTATAATAATCATTCAGCAGTTGATTCCACCTTGTTTGGCCTGTAACTTGGAAAACCACTTGCAGTATCTGTCTGATTTTATCTCTTGATTACTTGTTTATTATTTTTTGGGTGAGATATTTCTAGCTATTTTACTTGAAGCTTAGGATGGGCGTGAAACACAATTATTTTTGCAGTAGTCATCAGAGAGGAATGAGACTTTGTTCCAAATATGTTGCAGAATTAATAAAGAATATTCATGTTGGTGCTGGCCTTTGGACCCACCTGGATCTGATAAAGAGTGAATCGTTAACATTGTTTCTCTGATTGTTTGGTAGAGCTCAAGAATATATAAAAGTGAAATGCCAAAGTTAATACTAATTAGAAACAAGGCTGTCCTGTCCAATTTAATGTTATGCAAATAAAGTGCTATTTATACACTTAAAATCCAGCTACAGTCAGAGTCGGATTAACACAGCTGTGAGGAAATCTGTGCTGCTTTATAATCAAAATACTGCAAGTAAATGTTTGGGTTGGAAGCTAACAATTGGACAGTGTGTTAAATGATAACCCCTTAAATAGATTTCATCAAGCAGCCATTCAAAATAATTGACCATTAATGGTATCCTTCATGTTTTGTGGTCACCAGAATGTTTAGCTTTTGGAAGGTCATTGAAACAATTCCTAGTGGTGCTTTGCATTGGTACTGGAGAGGAAGACAGATAAATGAGCAGATACACTGTCTTCTGCAAAGAACATTTATCCTATCCTGACTTTATTCTGAAATTCACAAACTACCCGAAACTGCAACACCAGCAACTAACTAAAATTGCAGAAGTTTGGCCTGTCTGCCAAAAACGGGGCTATAAACCCCTTTTTAACTATCTCCAGAACCACTGCACTTTTCCTGTTAATGCATTGGCTTTGGCCATACTTTATTCTGGTCACTATATTATGGTGTCATGGGATGTCTTGCGTTTCTGAAAGAGTAGATGAAGCTTCATTTGCCCAAAAGAGAGAATCGTCTACAATGTACTGCCATCTAGGTAACAGTCCATGTAGTTAAGATTCAGGAGTGGAATAGAAATGAAACATTCAAACAACTGACAGCAGGACAAATGTGGTCCAAACTTTGTATTAGGTCAGAAGTAGAAACAAAGAACTGTAGATGCTGGTTTACAAAAAAAGACCCAAAATGCTGGAGTAACTCAGCGGATCAGGCAGCATCTCTGCAGAAAGTGGATAGGTGATGTTTCGGGTGGGAACCATTCTTAAGACTGAAGGGTCCCAACCCGAAATATCACCCATCCACGTTCTCCAGAGATGCTGCCCGACCCACTGAGCTACTCCAGTACTTTATTAGTCCACTCCTTCGAAAATATGTCTGCGTGCACGAGGCAACTTAGTTATCTATGCTTTGGCACAGATGTTTCATCAATACGGTAACATGTGTGAGGCTCTTTTTAAAGTAGTTATTTTTAAATATTCTGTTGACCTTTTGGTCTTCAATTTATACAGTTTTCTCATGTGAACTGGCACCACCTGTGGTCGTAACTGGAGGTTTTATGGCTTAGACATTTGAAGTATTTCAGCAGCAGTTACTTTTAGATGAAACATTAATTCCTTGAAAAAGCTTTGCAGAAAATTACTGAATTAGGAAAATTGCTGATATCAATGTGGGTGAAAGGAGGGTGGGGAAATCAAAGGTGTTGAGATATTTTTGTAATGCTTTTGTTTATTTACTTGTTTGGTCTGTCAAGGAGATGGATGGTGTGGTTTTAGGTCATGTGGTGAAACCTCTCTGAATGCAATCTGACCACTATCTTGTGCTCAGAACAGAAGAAATCGTAAACAGAAATGGACTACTCAGCCATTTAGGATTGCTGCACTGTTCTTTGGGATCATGCTGAAACTGTGTATGAATTCCTTCTCCTGCTCCCATGTCATTTTACTTTCCGACCAAAAACCACTGTGGAACATAGTCAATTACTGAGACCAACACCTTTGAGACTTTGACCCCACCCGGGGAACTGCCTTCATTTCAAGTTTCTTAAGAATTTCACAATTTATGCAGCAGCATGACCGATAAACAAATAAAAAACACAAATGTAAGGGCCTGTCCCACTTAGGTGGCTTTTTAGGCGAGTGCAGGGGACTCTGCGCTTGCCACATGATCGCCACATGTTCGCTGGTGGTCTCTGGTGAGTCCTTCATGGTCATGAGGAGTTCCCGCAATCTGGGAACTAGTCGCGGCTTCAGTATGATCGCAGAATATTTTGGGTTGAAACATTTTCTGCGACCAAAAATTCGTCGCCATGGGAGAAAATTGGTACTTTTGTAGTCGAAGGTGCAGTTGTAGTGGGGTCGCCATGTAGTTGTAGGTAGTCGTAGGTAGTTTTAGTTAATCGCCTTTGCTGACCAGACATTTTCATTGGCTTATTGGGGGAAAAAAAGTAATCGGGCGTTTTCAGAACCAAGGATAACCGACCAGTAATGTTAAATGTATGCCGAACTTCACAGCTGTGTATCTCTGGCTTATTAAAAAGTTGGCTGGCTTCTTAAGTGTCTCCACTCTTCCTTTCATCCCCTTCTCCCCTCCCCCTCTTTTAAAGGATTTACCTTACACTGTGCTAGCCGTCTTAACCTTCCACTTCATCGCGGTGTGTCCGTATCACCTTGGCTTTGCAGCGTGTGAATTTCAGACGGCGCTCCCCCGCTTTCCCTGGTCCCCGCCTTTGCGGTGTGTGCGTGTGTGTTCCACTCTGACAGTCACCGTTCCAGTTCCCAGTTTTCCAGGCCCTTAAGCACAAGTATGCAAATTCTACAGATTGTGAAAAGAAAAAGACTGCAAAACACAATTTAAAAAAAACCCCACAAGTTCATGGTAGTGCGAGAGGTGAGCTGTCGTGTTCTGTTGCACAGATAGGATTAGAATTGCGCTGATCGGTTCAAGATTATAAACTCATCTCATTCCATCCAAAAAAAATCCCATACCAGAGTCCATCTGGTGCACAATTTCTGAACTCCTACACAAACCTATCCTTCCTTGGGTAGATTCAATTGCCCTTTATTGTCATTCAAACAAGCAAGGTTTGAACGAAATTTCGTTCCTGCAGTCATAACAGCAAAAAAAAGACCCAAAACACACAATTAACACAATTCCACATAAACATCCATCACAGTGACTCTCCAAACACCTCCTCACTGTGATGGAAGGCAAAAGTCTTATCTCTCCCCTGTCCTTTGTTCTTCTCCTGCGGTCAGGCAGCCACGCTGCAATATTGAAGCGACCGGGGCTCCTGATGTTAAAGCCCCCGATGGGCGATTGTAAGTCCCCCGACCGTTAATGCCGCGCCGAGCAATGTAAGGCCCTGCTCCGGGCCGATTCAAACCCTCGATTCGGACGGGAGAAGTTGCCTTTGCGGGAGCTCCAAAAATCAGTCTCCACCAGGGACCTGCGAGCTCCCGACTCCACCGTCCACAGGGCCCACGGCCGAAGCTCCAAAGTCAGGTCGCAACCGCAACCGCAGCACCGCCACAGCTCCGAAGTCAACCAGCTCCGTGATGGTGAGTCCGAAGGCTCTATGGCTGGAGCCCTCAGGTCGATCCTGGTTGGAGGCTGCCAGCTCCACGATGTTAGGCCCAACGACAACGGAGACACGACAAGGGAAAAGTCGTGTCCCCCCGTCTAGGGAAGAGATTAAAAAGTCTCCAAAAAAACTTGCAAGATAAAGTAGGTTGGGAGATCAGGATCACACGTTTGAGATTGCCCTTGATCTTGGGGAAATAAAGCAAAGCAAGTATGGAAGAATCAGTGGGGGGCATTTTGGGTGTGGTGATCATAATTTCAAGTCAAGGTAGCTATGGAGACGGACAGGATTAGGTTCTAACTTTAGTTGGGAGAGGGGTGGAGGCCGATTTCAAAAGCATAAGATGAGACTTGGCGAAAGTCAAAGTAAGAACAGCTGCTTGCACTCAACAAGTAGGAGCCTGTTAAACAGGAGATGATGGGAATTCAAAGCCAACATTTTCCTTTGTGTGAGGGGTAACAGTTGCAAGATGAGGAAACCCTGGACGACGCAGGCTATTGAAGGGTTGAATTTTAAGCAAAAGACTAATGTGACAGTATAGACAATTGAAAACATCAGACTTTCGAGGAGTGCAAACGTTATCAGAGTATTCAATAAAATAAGGAGGGCAAAAGGAACCCATGAAAAATCAGTTGCAGACAAAGTTCATCCTTCAGTGTGAAAAGAATGGGAGACTTTGAACGCAGTGTGATTAGCCAAGTCAGCTGAAGGCCGTTAAGGTGAGCAGGATATTTTGAAGCTAATCGCTGGACTGGTTGCAGCATCCAAATTGGTAAATTAAGAAGCAAATTAAAAGAAGGCACTCTGGAGCAGAGGGGCCTATTGGGAGAGAGGCTGTGTGGAGGTCATGTGCAAGTCTTTGGCTCTGCAGTCTTCGATGAGGAGGCTATCAGAGACAGATAAAGACAATCTGCCCTTTTGTGTAAATTTCGTTATTTAATTATTGGTTTAGCTGCAGTGGCGATGGCAGGTAAGTTAGTACAATGCTCCTCGTGCAAGATGTGGGAAGTCTGGGAAACTGCTGGCACCCCCGATGACTACACTTGTGGGAATTGTCTCCAAGTCAAGTCAAGTTTATTTGTCACATACACATACGAGATGTGCAGTGAAATGAAAGTGGCAATGCTCGCGGACTTTTGTGCAAAAGACAAACAACAAAACAACCAAACAAATTATAAACACAATCATAACACGCATATTCTTTTACATAATAAATAATAGAAGGAAAAACGTTCTTTAGAGTTAGTCCCTGGTGAGATAGGCGTTTACAGTCCGAATTGCCTCTGGGAAGAAACTCCTTCTCAACCTCTCCGTTCTCACTGTATGGCAACGGAGGCGTTTGCCTGACCGTAGCGGCTGGAACAGTCCGTTGCAGGGGTGGAAGAGGTCTCTCATGATTTTGTTTGCTCTGGAGTTGCACCTCCTGTTGTATAGTTCCTGCAGGGGGGTGAGTGAAGTTCCCATAGTGCGTTCGGCCGAACGCACTACTCTCTGCAGAGCCTTCTTGTCCTTGGCAGAGCAATTCCCAAACCCGATGGTAATGTTCCCGGACAAGATGCTTTCCACCGCCGCTGCGTAGAAGCACTGGAGGATCCTCGGAGACACTCTGAATTTCCTCAATTGCCTGAGGTGGTAAAGGCGCTGCCTTGCCTTACTCACCAGTGCTGAGGCGTGTGATGACCATGTCATATCCTCAGAGATGTGGACTCCCAGATATTTAAAACAGTTCACCCTATCCACAGGATCCCCATTTATACTCAATGGAGTGTACGTCCTCGGATGATGTGCCCTCCTAAAGTCCATGATCAGCTCCTTCGTTTTTTTGATGTTCAAGAGGAGGCTGTTCTCCTGGCACCAGAGTGCTAGATCAGCCACCTCCTCCCGGTAGGCCTTCTCATCATTGTCTGAGATCAGGCCCACCACCACAGTGTCATCAGCAAACTTAATTATTGAATTGGAGTTGAACCTAGCCACACAGTCATGTGTGTACAGGGAGTAAAATAGGGGGCTGAGGACGCAACCCTGGGGCGATCCTGTGCTCAGGGTGAGGGACTCAGGGTGATGTATTCCCTCCCATCTTGACTACCTGGGGCCTGGCGGTGAGAAAGTCCAGGACCCAGGCACACAGGGAGGTGTTGAGCCCCAATTCCAGTAGCTTCCCGGCCAGTCTGGTGGGGACTATCGTGTTGAAGGCTGAACTGTAGTCTATGAACAGCATCCTCACGTAGCCCCCCTTCTGGCTGTCCAGATGGGAGAGAGCGGTGTGCAAGACCTGGGAGACCGCATCGTCCGTGGACCTGTTCGGACGGTATGCAAACTGCAACGGGTCCATGTTCCGAGGGAGGAAGGCACAGATGTGATTCTTCACCAGCCTCTCAAAGCATTTCATGACTACCGAGGTAAGGGCCACCGGACGGTAGTCATTCAGGCAGGCTGGGGAGGCATTTTTTGGTACCGGTACAATGATGGATTTTTTGAAGCAGGCAGGGACCACGGACTTGTCCAGGGAGAGGTTGAATAATGTAGTGAGCACTGGAGCTAGCTGCGTAGCACAGGACTTGAGTACTCGCCCCGAGATGCCATCGGGGCCTGCAGCTTTTCTTGTGTTCACCCGTGTCAGTGCCCTCCTCACGTCGTGCTCGGACAGCGAGAATGTGTGCATATTCCTCCCTTCAGCTTCGGTAGCCAGCCCGCTGTCGGTATTGTCGATGGTCGGCAGACCTGGAGTGGTGTTGCCCCTCTTGAAATGAGCGTAGAAGGAGTTCAGGTCGTCAGCTAGGGAGGTGCCGGCACATGCGGGTGAGGGTGGGGTGTTTCGGTAGTTGGTTACAATCCGTAGCCCCTGCCACAGGCTTCTGGTGTCCTGCTGCTCCATCTGTAACTCCATCTTGTCCCTGTACCTTCTCTTTGCGTCCTTCACCGCCCTTCGCATTCGGTAGGACTCTGCCTTGTAGACGTCCATGTTTCCTGATGCCAAGCCCGAGTTGTAGGCAGCGGTACGAGCATTCAAGGCCACACGAACAGACCTGTCTACCAGGTGCAGCTCCTAAAGATAGTGCAGGGAACTGGAGCAGCAGCTAGATGACATCAGGGCCATCTGGGAACAGGCCATTAGTGAGGTCATCACACCAAAGGTTCAGGAAGAGAGAAGGTGGGTGACTACGAGGAAGGGAATTAGACATGGAGTGCAGGTGATCCCATTGGCCGTACCTCTTCAAAACAGGTACACTCGCTTGGATACTGTCAAAGAGGACGACTGACACATCAAGGTTGATCAGCAGTAGCAGGCAGGGCTGTGACACCAACCCTGATGCTGAGGCTCAGAAGGGAATGGTGACATCAGGCAGAGCCATAATGATAGGCGTCTCTATAGTTAGGTGTGCAGGCAGGAGATTCTGTGTCAGCGGTTGAGGCTCCAGGATGGTGTGCTGCCTCCGTGGTGCCTCGTAGTGGCTGCATGACATCCTCGGGGGAGGGCGAGTAGCCAGAGGTCCTTGTGCATGTTGGCACAAAGTTATATAAGAGGAAGGAGGTTCTGCAACATGAGTGTAGGGATTTGGGTAAAAGGCTGAAACGTAGGACCTCTATGGTAATGTTCCTGGGATTGCTTCCAGTGCCACTTGCTATTGAGGATAAGAACAAGAAGATGGGGGAGATGAATGTGTAGCTGAGGAGTTGGTGTAGGGGGCAGGGATTCAGATTTCTACACAATTGGGATCTCTTTTGAGTTGACCTATACAAGGATGGGTTGCACCTTAACTGGAGGGCTATCAATATCCTGCCAGGCAGGTTCGCTAATGCTACACGGGTGGATTTAAACTAGATTGGCAGGGAGGTGGGATCTTATACAGACCCAAGGCAGGCGAGAAGTTAGTTGGTATGGAGGGTGACAAGAGAAAGGATAGAGGACGGGAGAAAAGAATGTTGGTTAAATTGCACTTATTTTAATGCAAGGGGCCTGATGGGTAAGGCAGATACGGTTTAGGCTTGGATCGGTATGTGCGACTGGGAATTGTTGCCAACACGGAAACCTGGTTAAGAGAGGGGCAGGACTGGCAGGTCAACGTTTCAGGGTACAGGTGCTTCTGGAGAGACAGAGATGGAGATAAAAGAGGAGAGGGTGTTGTGTTATTAGCTAAGGGAAGATGTCATGGCAGTGGTCAGAGAGAAACGCTCAAAACGTTTAAGAAACATAAAGAAAGTACGAATTGCCACGGCTTTGAAGACTAGGACCCTAATGTGAGAAAATGGGATTAATATAATTGTGTGCTGGGTGGTCAGAGGCTTAGAGTACGAAAGCCGGGAAACTAAGCTGAAGCTTTATAAAATGCTGGACTGGCCCCGGTTGCACTGTTGTTCATTTTTATCAGGTTATAGGAAGGATGTGAAGGATATTTAAATAATTCCTGGATTGTAAATCTGCAGTTACAAGAATAGATGACAGTAGTTGGGCCTTTCAAAGGGAAGGCCAAGGAAATATGTTATAGAAATGTTTAACAAAATAATAGAGCTAAATAGAGGTTAGTGGGAGGCTGTTCACAATCGTGCAGGGGTCAAGGACAAAAAAATTGCAAGAATATAACAAAGAAAGGAACATCGGCCAAGTGGGATGTTTTTAAAAGTGTACTGAAGAGAGCTCGGGATGTCTACGTCTCCGTTAGAGTGAAAGGCAAAGCAGGCGAATGTAAGGGAGCTTGAATGACAAGGGAAATTGAGACGCAAGTGAAAAACGAGAAGGATGCATGGGACAGGTATAGGCAGCTGGATGCAGGTATAGTGCATCCTTGGAGGAGTTTCGGTAACTAATGAGCAAACTAAAAAAGATCAGAAGGGCAAAAAGGCGCCAGGAGATAGCTCTGGCGGGTAGCATAAAAGACAATCCCAAAAGATTTTATAAATACTTAAGGGGGAACAGGGTAACCGGAGAGAGAATAGGACCTCTCAGGAATAAAAGCCGTCGCCTCTGTGTGGAGCCACAGGAGATGGGCAAGGTCCTCTGAGTATTTCTCCTCTATATTCGCCTGATCAGATATTTCCAAGGACATTGCGGGAAACTAGAAAGGAAATTGCGGGAGCCCTGGTTGAAATTTACGAGTCGCCCTTAAATACAGCAGAGGTGCTGGAAGACTGGAGGGTGGCAAATGTTGTGCCTCTTTTCAAGAAGGGCTGCAGGGAAAATGCTGGGAACTATAGGCCGGTGAGCTTAACATCTGTAGCTGGTAAGTTACTGGAGAGTATTCTGATGGATAGGATATTTGGATTTTGGCTTTTGGATGGGCAAGGGCTGATTAGGGACAGTCAACATGGTTTTGTATGTGGGAGGTCGTATATCACAAATCTGATTGATTTTTTTTTGAAGGTGTGAGCAAAAAGGTTGATGAGGGCAGAGCTGTAGATGTTGTGTACATGGACTTTAGTAAGGCTTTCGAAAAGGTGCCGCAAGATAGGCTGATCTGGAAGGTTAGATCTCATGGGATCCAAGGAGAGATAGCTGAATGGATAGCAAATTAGCTCCATGGAAGGAAGCAGAGGGTGATGGTGGAAGGTTGCTTCTGGGACTAGTGATATGATGTGCCTCAGGGTTTGGTGCTGGGCCCATTACTGTTTGTTATCTACATCAATGATTTGGATGAGAACATACAGGGCAAGATTAGCAAGTTTGCTGATGATACAAAAGTTAGTGGTTTTGCAGATAGTGAAGATGGTTGTGAACGATTGCAGTCGGATCTGGATTGATTGGCCAGGTGAGCGGAGGAATAGTTGATAGAATTTAATACAGAGAAGTGTGAGGCATTTTGGGATGTCGGAACAAGTGCAGGACGTACACAGTAAATGGTAGGCCTCTGTGTAGTGTTGTAGAGCAGAGGGATCTAGGAGTACTGGTGCATAGTTCCTTGAAGGTCGAGTGGCAGGTAGATAAGGTGGTCAAAAAGGTGTTTAGCACTTTGGCCTTCATCAGCCAGAGTATTGAGTATAGAAGTTGGGAGGTCATGTTGCAGTTGTATAAGACGTTGGTGAGACCGCATTTAGGGTATTGTGTTCAGTCCTGGGCACCATGTTATAGGAAAGATATTGTCAAGCTTGAAAGGGTTCAGGAAAGATTTATGAGGATGTTGCCAGGACTAGAGGGTGTGAGCTATAGGGAGAGGTTGAGTAGGCTGGGTCTCTATTCCATGGGGTGTAGGATGATGAGGGGAGATCTTATAGAGGTATACAAAATCATGAGAGGAATAGATCGGGTAGATGCACAGAGTCTTTTACCCAGAGTTGGGGAATCGAGGACCAGAGGACATAGGTTCAAGGTGAAGGGGAAAAGATTTAATAGGAATCTGAGGGGTAACTTTTTCACACAGTGTGTATGGAACAAGCTGCCAGAGGAGGTAATTGAGGCTGGGACTATCCCATCGTTTAAGAAACAATTGGACAGATACATGGATAGGACAGGTTTGGAGGGTTATGGACCAAGCGCAGGCAAGTGGGACTAGTGTAGCTGGGACATTGTTGGCCGGTGTGGGCGAGTTGGACTGATGAGCCTGTTTCCACACTGTATCACTGTTTGACTAATAATGATGCAGCCTGTGGTTGGAGTCTTGAATGCGTTGCCTTCAGATGTGTTGAAGTTAGATGTGATTATGTCCGTGAGGGAATTTCAGAATATTCTAGAGGAAATATTTCTGAGGCTAAGAGAAGGGGTTGGGAATGGAATTTGTGAATTGCTCTGGTCGGAAGCTGACGTGACGTGATGGGCTAAATGGCTCCTCTGTTACAAATATTCAATGTGTAGTTCATCTAGTCTGAAATCAAACATTGAAGCCTGTCTTTGAAATTGAAAGTGAAATTGGGATCTAAATGTGCAAACATTGGTTGCAATAGATCCATTTACAATCCAAACTAATATATATCATTGAGGTTTATAGGGACAGTGTGGGGTAGGGAAAGAATCCTTGCGCATCATTTAAGATCTTGTCATTAATCACTGCTACTCATCTCTGACAATTCTGACAGGAAGCTGAAAAGTTGTTGAAAATTGTTAGCAGGTCGGGCAACTTCTCTGGAGAGAGTAGAATTAATGTTTCAGGTCAAGTCAAGAGAGTTTATTGTCATGTGCCCCAGGTAGGGCAATGAAATTCTTGCTTGCTGCAGCACAACATAATATAGTAAGCAAAAATACTGAACAGTTCAGTTTAATATACACATAAATAAGCAGATAAAGTGCAATAGGCTGTTACAGTTCAGTCTGTTTATTGGCGTATTTAATAGTCTGATGGCTGTGGGGAAGAAGCTGTTCCTGGACCTGGATGTAACAGATTTCAGGCTCCTGTACCTTCTGCCGATGGTAGCGGAGAGATGAATGCGTGGCCAGGATGGTGTGGGTCCTTGATGATGTTGGCTGGCTTTTTGAGGCAGCGACTGTGAGAGATAATTGCTTTCATTAGGTTCATTGGAATCAATTTTGGGAAAGAAAATATTCAAATGTATTGGTTCAATTATTGGTTAATATTGGGCTGAAGGATGCTTTTTTTATTTCACAATTGATTTCCCTTTGATCTTAACTGCCTCAGTATGTAGTACAAACCAAAGAAGATGCCTAGGAGTAAATTAGCATTAGGATTATTTTGGATGTGTAGAGAGGGGATGCATTTCCAAGATCTTTGCTGAGGGGTGGGTGGAGTCTTGGTCTCAGGAGGTGGGGACAGATGGTATTCATCTAAGATTCAATTTACAACAGTATTTTGCGATGCCTTAATTGGAAGGATTGATTAAAAGGATATGAGTATAGGAGGAGGGAGGTTCTACTGCAGTTGTACAGGGTCTTGGTGAGACCACACCTGGAGTATTGCGTACAGTTTTGGTCTCCTAATCTGAGGAAAGGCATTCTTGCCATAGAGGGAGTACAGAGAAGGTTCACCAGACTGATTCCTGGGATGTCAGGACTTTCATATGAAGAAAGACTGGATAGACTCGGCTTGTACTCACCAGAATTTAGAAGATTGAGGGGGGATCTTATAGAAACTTACAAAATTCTTAAGGGGTTGGACTGGCTAGATGCAGGAAGATTGTTTCCGATGTTGGGGAAGTCCAAAACAAGGGGTCACAGTTTAAGGATAAGGGGGAAATCTTTTAGGACCAAGATGAGGAAAACATTTTTCACACAGAGTGGTGAATCTATGGAATTCTCTGCCACAGAAGGTGGTTGAGGCCAGTTTATTGGCTATATTTAAGAGGGAGTTAGATGTGGCCCTTGTGGCTAAAGGGATCGGGGGGGTGTGGAGAGAAGGCGGGTACAGGATACTGAGTTGGATGATCAGCCATGATCATATTGAAAGGCGGTGCAAGCTCGAAGGTTGATTTCCATTTTTACCTGACAATGACAATTAACCTGACAATGACAATTAAAATTGAATCTGAATCTGAAGGGTTGAATGGCCTACTCCTGCACCTATTTTCTATGTTTCTATGTCTATGTTTCTATGATTACGAGAAATTCTGAAAGATTGAACTAGCAAGAAGGTTAGCGTACCTTTTGTAGTGTTGAGTGTTGGGAAAAGTACTTTGAGTCATAGATTCACAGAGTGATACAATGTGGAAATGCCCAACTTGCCCACACCAGCCAACATGTCCCACCTACACTAGTCCCACCTGCCTGCATTTGGTCGGTATTCCTCTAACCCTGTCCTATCCATGTACTTGTGACAACTAAAGCTGTATATGGAGCTGTATTGTATTTTAATCTGGAGTTGTGTGTGTCACATAGGACTTCCAAAAGCAAAGTCTGGGGTTATGGAGCGAAGGCAGGAGAATGGGGTTGAGAGGGAAAGATAGATCAGCCATGATTGAATGGTGGAGTAGACTTAATGGACTAAATGGCGTTACTCTGCTCCTCAAACTTATGAAAAGTTATGTATATTGGAGAAATAATTACAGTTTTTATATATGAGTGGTATTTTCGGTGGGTCAAACTTAATGTGCAAATTTTTCCTTTGTTTTAGGAAGTCAAAATGAACAAATTGAGACAGAGCTTCAGACGTAAGAAAGACATATATGTTCCAGAATCAAGCCGACCGCACCAGTGGCAGACTGATGAAGAAGCAGTTCGCAGTGGAAAATGTAGCTTCCAGGTTAAGGTGAAGTCTTGATGCATCTTTGATTTAACCTACTTGAATGATTTATGTTTTTGATTTGTGTTAACGGCATGTGTTTGTATAAAAATATTTTTTAAGGCACTGGCAGACTGTCAACATTTCATAAAAACTTAAATTAAAATAGTGCCGTGTCACTTCTTCGTGATGACCTTGTGCTTCTTGCTGCAATGGGTTACTTTTGTAGTCCAGACTATTTGTACACAATTTTTTTTTAAGGAAATAGGCAAGTAACTTGAGCCAAACACTGCAAAATGTAATTTTACTTCCACCATTGTTGGAAAATGGGATCTTGATTCATTTCATGTGAAATAAAGAGCTTTGATGGTACTGTACTGGAATGTATGGCAGCTTTGTTTGCCAGAGGCTGTAACAGGTATTGAACCCATCACTTTCTGATTAGGGTGAGGACATAGTTGAAGTTGGAATGAAAAGTTAAAACTTAGATGCTGAAAAGAAATAGTCTGATCAGTACAAAGTTGATGTATTTGTCCAGTGAGAAAAATAAAACAAAATAGAAATCAACCTGAAACTTGAGAAATAATTAGCTTCTGGTATACCATCTGCGATTGATAATTAGCTTCAGATAGACCATCACCTCTATTGATAATTTAACCGCAGGAAATAATCTGGCATCACTGTTTGGTACAACGTATAAAACTGTAGTTCTTAAAATATTACAAGTTGCAAATTATATCTAACTGCTCTTTAGAGTCATAGACTTGTATAACATGGAACTAGGCCCTTCAGCCCAACTTGCCCTTGCTGACCATGATGTCCCATCTGCACGAGTCCCACTCGCCTGCGTTTGGCCCATATCCCTCTAACCCTTTATAGTTTGGTTGATATCCCCGCACTGCTCCTGAGCAGCCCACCCATGCCAAATTATTTTTAAAAACCTCACTGCAAGGATATTGGTTGCCTTCCACTTTAAATATAGCCTAGCTATCTTAACTAGTCCCAAATGTTCCATGAGCAATATCGATTCTTCAGATACTTGGAGCAATGCAAGCAGCCATCTCTCCAGCCACGCGTTCATTTAACCTATCTTATTTTTACCTATGTCAGTGTGGGTAATCCCAAGATTATGACCCAAGAGGTCCTGCCTAATTCCCAAATTCATTCTGCATCCCTCATTCCTGCTTCTCTCTTTGCCTTTAGTACTAATGCTACTATGACTTCTGGATGGTCCCCCCCCCCCCCCCCCCCCCCCCCCCCTTCAGAATGTTTTGTACCTGTACCAAATCATCACCATTCAGACTTCAAGAAAGCTGCAGGCCATGCTTGTGTCTCGCTCTCGGCCACAGAAGTGCTTGTCTGTTCCCATCACAAAGCCACAACGGCTTGTGATTACCTGAACGCTTCTCTTCCACCCCTCCCATCAGACCCAACTGTAGTGTCACAAACGTGACTGCTTCTGCCATCTTCCTCCATTTCTTCAAGAGGCTATTCTCCCCCTGCAACAAAACCTGCCTGCTCTTACTGCCCATCCGGTTATCGCACCTTTCTGTAGATGCAAGAGACTGCAGGTACTGTAATCTGGAGCAAAAGCCAAACTGCTTGAGGAACTCTGCAACCTTACAACTGTAGGCATGGTCACAAGGGGCTTTGGTTGTGGTACTGATCTCCCGCATCCTGTGGGAGGAGTATTTCACTGCCCTACCATTCGTAAACTTTAACACCAATCCCTTCTGTTAGGAAAGAAAAGCCTTGCCTGACCACTTTCACTCTGGTCATTCCCTCTTCTCCCCTCTCCATTGGGCAAAAGATGCAAGCTTGAACTACCTGAGGAAAGCAGCCAACATGATTGCACCCTGGTCATGTTCTCTCCCATCGGGCAGAAGGTACAAAAGCTTAAAAGCATATACTACCAGATTTTGGAGCAGCTGCTTTGCCGCTGTTATCAGACACTTGAACGGACCTCTTGTATGCTAAGGATGTATTCCTGATTTTTTTTTTTCCAATCTACCTCGTAACGGCCCTTGCATTTTTAAATCTGCACTTTCTCTGTAGCTGTAAAACTGTACAGTATTCTGCACTTGTTTATTTTCTCTTGTTGTACTCGTGTTTGCAATAATCTGCTTGGATAGTATGCAAAATAAAGTTTTTCACCAAGTCATGTCAGGTCAACATTATTTGCCACATGCACATACAAGATGTGCAGTGAAATGAAAGTGGCAATGCCTGCGGATTGTGCAAAAACTACAGAATAGAACAGAATAAGTATTTACGTTAGAAATTTTTTTTTTACAAAAGACACAACACAACAGCAAGTTAGTCCCTGGCGAGATTAGAGTTTACAGTCCTGACGGCCTGTGGGAAGAAACTCCGCCTCATCCTCTCTGTTTTCACAGCCTGACAGCCGTGGCGTTTGCCTGACCGTAGCAGCTGGAACAGTCCGTTGCTGGGGTGGTTGGGGTCCCCCATAATGTTGCTGGCTCTAGATCTGCACCTCCTGGTGTATAGGTCCTACAGGGGGTCGAGTGTAGTTCCCACAGTGCGTTCGGCTGAACGCACTACTCTCTGCAGAGCCTTCCTATCCTGGGCAGAGTTCCCAAACCGGTTTGTGATGTTGACGGACAAGATGCTTTCTACAGCCCCAGAGTAACACTGAAGGATCCTCTGAGAGACTCTGAATTTCCTCAGCTGCCTGAGGTGGTAAAGGCTCTGCCTTGCCTTTCTCACCAGTGCGGCAGTGTATGTTGTCCATGTCAGATCCTCTGTGATGTGAACTCCCAGGTATTTAAAGCAGCTCACCCTATCCACAGTAGTCCCATTTATCTCCAGTGATGTGTACGTCCTCAGATGTTGTGCCCTTCTAAAGTCCACAATCAGCTCCTTAGTTTTTATGACATTCAAGAGGAGGCTGTTGTCCTGACACCAGTGCCAGATTAGCCACCTCCTCCCGGTAGGCCTTCTCATCGTTATCGGAGATCAGGCCCACCACCACAGTGTCATCAGCAAACTTGATGATGGAGTTGGAGCTGAACCTGGCCACACAGTCATGTGTGTACAGGGAATACAGTAGAGGCCTAAGGACGCAACCCTGTGGGGATGCTGTGTTCAGGGTGAGGGTGCTGGAGGTATGTCTCCCCATCTTGACACCTGGGGCCTGGCGGTGAGAACGTCCAGGACCCAGGTACACAGGGGAGTGTTGAGCCCCAGTTCCAGCAGCTTCTCAGCAACTCTGGTGGGGACTATCGTGTTGAAGGCTGAACTGGTCAATGAACAGCATCCTCGTATCTCTTTCTGGCTGTCAAGGTGTGGTGTGCAAAACCTGGGAGACCGCATCATCCGTGGATCTGTCAGACGGTATGCGAAATGTAGCGGGTCCATGTTGCGAGGGGGAAGGCGCATATGTGGTTCTTGATCAGCCTCTCGAAGCATTTCATGACTACCGAGGTGAGGGCCACCGGTCGGTAGTCATTCAAGCAGGCTGAAGAGGCATTCTTTGGCACTGGAACAATGGTGGATCTTTTGAAACGGGCAGGGACCACAGACCTGGCCAGGGAGAGGTTGAATATTGTGGTGAACATTGGACCAAGCTCAGTACCACAAGACTTTAGTACTCATCCAGATATACCATCTGGGCCTACAGCTTACCTCATGTTCACACGTGTTAGAGCCCTCCTCACATCGTGCTCGGACACCGCAAATGTGTGTACATCCCCAGCGGTGGAACTCCCCTCAGCCTCGCTGGCGGTGTTGTTGTTAACCGGCGAGCTAGGGGTGATGTTGCCCGTCTGGAACTGTGCGTAGAAGGATTATATCTTTGTATAGGACAATCATAAAACCAAGTACTGTGTAGTACTTCCAGCAAAAGGACTGTGTTGGTACAAAAATGGAATTAAGTGTAGTCAATATATATTGGCCTTGCAAGCAAAGCCCATTCTGAGAAGTACAGTATATCAAACAAAATGGTTTTGTGTGAAATATGAGATGTAGAAATACAGAGTGCAAATACATATCCAAAGAAGGATTAATTTTACTTTTGTTGGGCCTTTTTAGGTCATTTTCGTATGTGAACATGTGTTTTTCCTATGGGTCATAGCACTATGTAGTTTGGTGATAAATGAAATATGATGTGAGAACACTTTGCTTCCAGTAGTATTCCTGAATGAATTGTTGTGGTGGAAATAGCCATCTTTCTTTCTGATTTGTTCTACTGGGTGTTTCTCTTCTGGTGATATAGGTGAAAAGGTGCTAGGCATAAATGCTGCAGTAGAGGTTTGGGCATCACACCAAACGTTAAGAGTGTCATCTCAGCCCTCAGTAAATATTCTTTTCCAACACACCGTTCTTGCTTCAACAAGTTTATTTGTCACCCGGGGGGGACTTAATCTGGTCCATGACCTGTCACTCTCATGGAGTTCCAAGATTTCCCCAGAGTAAGTGATTTACAATAGGCATAGTACAAGTATATAAGCTGTACCAAGCAGAAGCAATTTGGTGCACTTTCTTGGTCCTCCAATCTTATCATGATGTTTGTGTGTAAAGGCAAAGTTCAGGTTCCTCAAGACAAGTGACTCGCAAGCACATGATCTCATTATCACCAATGATCAGGTTCCACAAAATGAGTGACTAACTTCGTCATCACAGCTGCAACAGAGGCCCAGCATTTTTCCACTCAACGCTGTAATTTTCCACTAACACAACGAAAATCAAACATCGTTGGTGCTGCCACCACCCTCTCACCCCCACCCAAAAATACACACGTCAAAGCTCAAATGTGATTTATTCATATTGTTGGCATGAATATAAAATGCACTACTATTTCAATACCTAATTTTACTTCGGAGTCACGTGAGGGACTCCATGAAAAGAAACCCGCTACGCGCATGCGTGTCATATCGCATACACGCATTGACGGAGTCAGAAGTGGGAGACAACGTCTCCCTAGAGAGAAAGGCAAAGAAGCAGGTAAGAGACTGCAAAATTTTTCCACTTACCTTGCAGGTAGGAAATACAAGAAGCTGCAGGAGCTGGAGAAGAGACTGCAGAAATATTGCAGCCAGAACCAGCTAGCAGCAGCCGTTTAGCGGGGAATCCTCCGGAGAGGTTTCCCTAACGGCTATTTTTAGCACAGAACAGCTGTGCCCGACATCGCTACCCGCACCGGCAAGAGACTGCTGCCGGGCGGGAAACTAAGCTACACGGCCCGGGGAGTTTCTAGACCAAGTCGGGTCTATTTTTAGCCGCAGTCGTTCGGCGCTCCGCAGCTGATTAAATCAGCTGCACCACCCGGGGAGAGAGAGAGAGAGAGAGAGAGCAGACATCGGGAACAGCAGCCCATGGACCTGTGCTACGGGGTCTGTGGGGCTGCGGGAGGAAGGACGTTCCTCCGAAAACGGCAGGCTGAAAACCAGTACAGGTAAGAACAAATTTCCCTTACCTTTTTTGGTGCTTTTTCCAGAGTGCTTGCTGAATTCTGAAGAGACTGGTATGTTGCTGAACAGCAGCGAGCCACCTAAGGAAGGCAGGCCACAGCCACAGGTGGTTACTGGTGGGATGCTGAACAGCAGGGAGCCACCGACTGATGTCAGTATAGAGCTGAAGGGCTGTTGTTTAATGACCAGCAGCAGCCAGCTATAAATGTCGGCACCAGCATCTCCCAGATGGGAGCGAGTGCCAAACTTCACCCTAAATGGGTAGAGGTGCCCGTGAGGACCAGGACCATGGGGAACGGTCCAGTGCCCGTAGGCATGGGGACGGGCTGTGGGATATACCGCGTGCGACTAGTGCCCGAGAGCACCAAGGTCGGCAGGAGCGGTCCCATATATTAAGCACCCGCGACGACGAGTGCCCGAGAGCATGTAAGTCGGCTGGAGCGGTTTGCTGGAGTAAAATTCTCCATATTGGCAGGCTCCGGGATTGGAGGTAGCCACAGTGGGCAAATAATAATATAAGTCCCACAGCAGTTTCCCATATGGGCTGCATGAAATGTCGGACGCCTCTTAGGAGGGTATGGAAGGTCTGACGGGGTAAAGCCTGAGCAGGTGATGGAGCCACTGTCCCCTATTGAAGGGGGGGGAAAACAACCTGCCGAACATGATGAGCAGTACTGCCAGCAGAACTCACGGAGAATGATTGCGAGAGGATGGCTGTGAGTATTGAAGGACTGTGTGTCCACCCATCAACTTCAAGCTAATATTTTTGCTGAAGTGTTGGCAAGGCTTCTATACCCCGGAATATTGTGCTGCTCTTAATGTAGCCATTGTTACAGGTGCATTTGCAGACATGTTGGGAAGGCCGTTAGGAGTTGGGATAATCCGTAATACTCTGAAAGGTCTCATGGCGGGCATAACAGCTTTGGCCCGCATGTTAAATAAGGTGTACAATATTAGTGACCACAAGGATGCCATTAGCACTATTTTTTTTTTGGAATGTGCAGTTTGAAGGGCCATTAAGCCAGCTCTAGACCCTAGTTCGCTATACTATGTAAGCAAAGGGCTATACACCCCGTTATTTGGGGGGGGAGACCTGTCTAAACAGGTAAAGAATTGGCGAGGAGGCTTCACTTTGGGGCTGATTAAAGCATCCAAAGGTTATCTGGGGAAGACATTAACCTCATGTGCATCCTAAGAGAGGTAGTGTTTTTGTATTATACTACAAAGAATTGGGCAGAGGTACCCAGCAGCAGCGTCCTGTTTAGGGTTTGGGCCGGGACGACCACTGTGGAAGATGCATAAGTAACATTAACCATTAGGCTCTCCACAACCGCATATGAAACCAAGAAAAATAACTTGGTTACCACCAATACCATGGAGGTAGGTGAATTTGGGGCTCCAGCATTAATAGGGAGCACGGAAGTTGGAGGGATATTGCAACTTCATGTTGAAGCGTGGTGTAATATATCTATGGACAGATATATCCTTAGCAGTTTTAAGGGATATCTGATAGAGTTTCTACACAAACAAAACCCTCCAGTACAACATATACCGGACAGATATACATGCTGGTAATGGAATAAACCAAACCTGAACAACAGGATTTGTCTCAAATATCTTTATTAGAAATAAGAAAGATGGGGGTTGCCGTATTATTATGGATTATCAATACTTCACAATGTTGTGCAATATATTCATTTTAAAAATGGATATTTTTAGCAGTGCTAAAGACTTAGTGTTCAGCAGACTACTGTATGGCAAGTATTAATCTTTAAGATCCTTGCTACTCAATATCCAACAGGGGGAAAAATTTTAAACCAGCGTTGGGACTGCTGCAACACCAAAATCATAGAGTAATGGTATAGTTGGATGATATCCTTATTGTGGGAATAACTTATGAATCGGCATGTTAGCCAGTGGTTGCCACTAAACTATTGTTTGAACAGCTGGGATTCATTATCCATCCACTTAAGTCAAAATTGACACCATTAACACATTTAATATGTTAATGACTTTACTAATATGGAAAGCCACAGAGTTTAATGGGTGCATATATTATAGAGGTCATTTATTTTGGCCAATGGGAAAAAATGATAGAAGCTATAAAAGAATTACAATGTGGGGAACACAATGTTTAGTATTGCTCCAAACCCAATAGTTATTCACAACCCGTCTGTGCTATTACAAACAGACGCCAGTGCAATTGGTTATGGTACAACTGATACCATCTCGAGCTATGGGGGAGATGGAATATATAAGAAGCTAACCTACATAACACTAAGGGTTAGAAATGTTAAGTGCATTTCATGGGCAAAAATCTTATTGCTCAGGAATGAAACTGCAGCATGCTAGATGGTAGATAGATAATACCTCGGTGATGGCATATTTAAGTCATATGGGTGGAAAGATATCACCAGCTTGTGATGAATTGGCAAATTAAAGTTGGGAATGGTGTGTCCAAAGGAATATTTGGTTATGGGCTACATATCTACCAGGGATACTAAATCAGTGGCAGACACCAGGCCACGAAAAATTATTGGAAGTACTAAATGGATGTTGGATAGATGGTATTTGCTAAAATCAGTAAAGTAGGTAAGGCCGGATATTAGAATTGCATCCGGGGTTAAATCACCAGTTACCGAGGTATGTATCATTGATACCAGATCCTGAGGCAGAAGCTACAGATGCTGTTTTCACTGCACTAGGGGAGGGGTTTTCCATTTATGTATTACCTCCTTGTCTAGTTATAAATTTGGGGTACGAAGGGACATTCAACAGGAATCGGCATTGGGGATGTCTTAGTACCTGATTGGCTTACCCAACTATGGTTTTCCCGGGGTACAGGACATGGTGCTGGAACTATGTATAACGATAGCCGTAGTCCTAAGTTGCTGGTGCATCCAGTAACTGAGGATAGCTATCCATGTCATAGAAAATATTGATTTAGTAGGTTGTAGACTCTATAACACCGCTATGGGACATGGGGCTATCGATAGAACTGTGGACATGATCACAGCAGCACGAAGAAGGTCTACTCTATAACAGTATTTACGTCCTATTAAAATGGACTAATTACTGCCATGATAACTTTCTGGACCACAGAAATAAGGATGTTCCGGGGGTGCTACAGTTGCTTACCAGCCTGCAATATGGAGGACTGTGTTTCAGCACTGTGAATAATGCCGAAAGTGCATTGTCAAGTTATTTATGGCAAGATACAGTAACATAACTATATTTGGAATGTAAGTGTGGCTTTGATCTTGCTAAGGAATTGGTCGCCGGCTACAGCATTAAATCTGGATAACTAACTAGAAATGGTATGCTGATAGCGCTAGTCACAGTGTATAAGCTCCAGTTATTGCTAAAAGTAAGACTGGATGGCTTCACTATTGCGGCACGAAGATTGAGGTTTGTGATCCAGGACCGTATTATTAAACAAAATAGGCCAGGATTAGCGGGGCAGGTCATAGAATTGATGGCCTACCCGGAGGACAATGCCTCTGTATAGTAAAGTATGGTTTTGTTATACAGTAAGAAAAAAGGCTATCAGAGGCAAGGAATTGGCGTTTAATCAGCTTTAAGATACTGTACCATAGAGTGTAACTCATATCCCATATTTCTGCCACCGCGAAATGGTCTGATAGGCGGGAGTGGACAATAACATATTTCATTTTCACCCCACCAGGGCTGCAGCTACATCTGCAGCAAAACGCCTTGATGTATCCATGGACCAAATCATCAGGATTGCAGGATGGTTGTTGGAGAATATGTTTCAGAAATGTTAACAAACCAGTTAGCAGTATGGGAACGTGTTTTCGGGGACCAATTTTAAGTTCTGTATGATAATTTATCCCTGAAGAATACAGGGTTATGATTTCAATTAATTCGATATTATTTATCATTTCCATTAAATAATTGGTATGAATGCTTTGAATATAATTAACAATTTCTCTCTAACTACCAAGGCAGTTGTGAAGCATGGACTCGTTTCCACGGCATGAGGTCACAGAGCTTTGAAATCTTTTCATGGAGTCCCTCACGTGACTCCGAAGTAAAATAGTAAGATTAAACGAGAACTTACCAGTTTGAAGTTTGATCTGTATTTTATGAGGAGGAACGTTGAGGGAATACATGCCCTCCGCTCCCACCCTCATAGGGTCAAATCTTGAGCTGGTATCTCTTTGATAATCTTGCTATTTTAGGTCAATATAGGGTATCTGTGACCTCACACCGCTGCTTTGAAGGATGACACGCATGCGCGTAGCGGGTTTCTTTTCATGTATTCCCTCAACGTTCCTCCTCATAAAATACAGATCAAACTTCAAACTGGTAAGTTCTCGTTTAATCTTACTATTTTATAAAGCAAAGAGGAGCACCCAAGTTACATTTCTAATCGGGTAGGTGGAGTAATCTTCGAATAGGGAATCAATGAAGGAGGAAGGTTTCACAAATGTCTACATGTCCCTCTTCGAACTTACACCCACATCCTATTTAAAAAAATACTCTATATACGAATACTCCCGTCAGGTGAGTATGCCACCTGTGTCTGCATTGACCATTAAATGCCTTGCTCACTAATTCCAATGTTTTCCTTGTATTTACCCACCCACCTCTCTGTGACTCTCCTGCCACCTGTATAAGGAAGGATGAGAGGTTATCTTAGAAACATAAAAATTCTTAAAGGATTGGACAGGCTCGATGCAGGAAAAATGTTCCCGATGTTGGGGGACTCCAGAACCAGGGGGTCACAGTTTAAGAATAAGGGGTAGGCCATTTAGAACTGGGATGAGGAAAAACTTATTCATCCAGAGAAGTGTGAATCTGTGGAATTCTCTGGCTTAGAAGCCAGTGGAAGCCAATTCGCAGGATGTTTTTAAGAGAGTTGGATTTAGCTCTTTGGGCGAAAGGAATCAAGGGGGGGGAAGCAGGAATGGGGTACTGATTTTAGATGATCAGCCGTTATCATATTGAATGGCGTTGCTGGCTCGAAGAGCCAAATGGCCTGCACCTATTTTTCTATGTTTCTATGTATACACAAGGGGTAATATACAGTGGCTGATTAACTTGGCAACCTAGTCATCCAGAGATGCTGCCTGTCCCGCTGAGTTACTCCAGCATTTTGTGTCTATTCTCGGCATCTTGGGGATCTAGAACATCGGGGATACTTGCAGAGACACGCACGGAGAACTGGCAATGTCAAAATTGGAAGACAGATGTTGCCAGCAAAGTATGTTTTCAAAGGATGCTGTGAGACAGGGATCAACTCGACAAGTATGAGGTGATACACTTTGGGAGTTTAAATTCTGGTCCACCTTATAGAATAAATAGCAGGGGCATTAGGAGCATTCATATAATGGAAAACTTTGAGGTGCACGCCTATAGCTCTTTTTAAGTGGCGACATAGATGGGTGGGGTAAAGAAAAGCACAACGGTAGAGAGGTGCAGCGCCTGAGACCCAGTTCTGATCCCGACTACGGGTGCTGTTTGTATGGAGTTTGTACTTTCTCCCCGTGACCATGTGGGTTTTCTCCGAGATCTATGGTTTCCTCCCACACTCCAAAGACATACAGTTTTGCAGGTAAATTGGGTTGGTATAAATGTAAATTGTCCCTAGTGTATGTCGGATAGTGTTAATGTGCAGGGATCGCTGGCCGATGCGGACTCGGTGAGCCAAAGGGCCTGTTTCCGCACTGTATCTAAACTAAAAGGTCAGAGATAGATACGAAAAGCTGGAGTAACTCAGTGGGACAGGCAGCATCACTGGAGAGAAGGAATGGGTGACGTTTCGGGTCGAGACCCTTCTTCAGACGAAAAAGGTAATTTGCCTTCATAGGTTAAGGGAAAGAGAATAAGAGATGGGGCACCATGTTGCAGTTGTGCAAGACATTGGTTAGACCCCACTGAGTACTGTGTATGGTCTGATCGCCACATTCCAGTATGGATGTGGCAGCAATAGAGAGTGTTCAGAAGAGATTCACCATCATGTTGCATGGAAGGTCAGGTTGTAATTATAAAGAGAAACTAAATAGACTGGATTTATTCTGACTGAAACGTAGGTTGCTCCGGACTGACCTTAGGGGTTTATAAAATTGAGGATCATAGGTAGGATTAATAATCAGAATCTTTATCTTTGGGCCAGGAGAATGTAGAGCAATAGGACGCTGAATATCTGAATCGAGCTGCCAGAAGAGGTAGTAGAAGTAGATATAATTAAAATATTTAAAAGGCATTTAAACTGGCACTCGAATGGGAAAGGCATGGAGGGATACGGGTTTAATTAACGCAGGCAAACAGGATTAACATAGAATGGCATTCAGCTTGAACAAGTTGGGCAGAAAGGGCTCATTTCTCTGCTCTATGACAAGCAAACTTTTCATAGACAAACACACCAAGGTCATGAGTGAACCTATGTTGCTTGAGTTATGAGGTTTTCTGTGCTGCCTCATCAAAAAATTTCAATCTATTTGCTTAAACACCATTTGTCCTAAATTAATCCTGGCTGGCTTTGGTCGATTCATGTTCTTCCACGTGACCATCAATCTTGTCTGGATCAATGTTTCTAAAACCTTGACATTCTTCTCTTCTTGTTCTACTTGTGACCTCTGGTTCTTGAACCCCAAGCATGTCACTCGGCCTGCTACCTGGTCAATCTTGTGTCAATGTCAGTTTTATGACATGTGCTTCAACTTTGCTGATAAGCCTGTTATGGAAACTCACAGGAAGTTCATGAACACTACATCAACTACACTGTACTTATTAGCTCCATCAATTACCTCAAAAATGTTATGAAATTGGTTAAACTTGATTAGCTTTTGACATATCTCGGTTAACCTACCTTTAAATTGCCACAAACCACCGGGTGGTGACAGCAATGGCTGCCTCGCCAACAGTCTGTCCCTTTCCTCAGTCTGTGTCCCTTTCTTCAGTTGTTTTTTTAGTTTGTGTTAAATTTATGTTTTTAGTGTTCATTAGCTTGATTTAATGTGGGGCTTAGGGAGACGGTTGGGGGAAACTTTTTCTAATCTCTTACCTCGACGGAGATGTGATTTTATTTTTTCCGTATCGTGTCTCCGTCCGCACTGCGACCTAACATCAAAAAGTTGGCGGCCCTTGCTGGAGGCAGACTTCGAAAACTCCACCACGGGAGCTACGGGACTTTAACATCACAGAGCTCGCAATCCCTTTGCCAGGGCTCTACTGCGGCTGGCTGCCGACTTTAACACCATGGAGCTCACAGTCTCTGGTCAGAGACCCACTTCGGCAACTTCAAACCGCAGAACCTTTGATCGCCCCGACGCGGGAGCTTCGACCACCAGCTGCGGGAGCTTCGATCGCCCCGACAGAATGTTCGACTCCCCCGACCACGGGAGAAACATGAGGGAAGAAGATTAGACTCTATTGCCTTCCATCACAGGGAGGAATGTTGGGAATCCGCTATGGTGGATGTTTATGTTAACTTTTAGGTAATTGTGTGTCTTGGTGTTTTTTTTGTATGGCTGTATGATAATTTGCATATCACTATACCTTAATTGGTACGTGACATTAAAAGACCTTTGAAACCTTTCATTTTTCTCTAGGTGACTATTAATCTCATTCTAGATCGTGTTTCTAAAATGTTGTCCATAGAGATTAGACTAACTGGTCTGTAATTGTTGGCACTCTGTCATTCCCTTTGCCACTCTCCTGTCCTCTGGCATCATCCCTGTATTCAAAGAGCATTTGAAGTGGTCAGCACTCTCCAGAATTTCTAACCATGCTTTCCTCAGTATCCTATCAGTCAACTTTTCTGATACCCATATGCTATCAATTTTTAATTTTACCATGATTCAATCCTCTCCTCTTCACTGTCACTTGGAGGCCACTTATGCTCTGGTTAAAAACAAGTAGCAAGTCAGTTTTTTATTTATATAGCACTTTTAAACCCCCAGCTTTCATGTCGTCGATCCATCCCACTGCATGTACTATCCTTTTATATTTTTTTCGCAAGAATACTTCTAGGTTCTCCAATATAATGGCAGCTAACCTTTTGAAAGATGAAATTCATTTGTTTGCATACATTTCACTAGGATAACTAAATAGACACACATCACTGGAGTAACTCAGTGGGTCAGGCAGCATCTCTGGAGAACATGGATAGATGATGTTCCAGGTCGGGACCCATCAGACATGGTGGTGGTAGGGGGATGAAAGCTGGAATTAGAGGAGGGGCAGGATAAAGTGATAGGTGGAGATAGGTGAGGGTGAGGGAGTGTTGATAAGTAGATGGTTGGACAAAGGCCTGAGATGGAAAAGGCAAAAGGTGTGAGAGAAGGATAGAAGGGTTGCGAATTGTGATTAAAAAAAAAAAAATAGTACAAATAGTGTAAATAATTTTTCTGTTGGTGTCGAGGCAATGGCTCAGGAAGAGGGACTCTGTGAACCAGGAGAATCATTGCAGGTTCAATTATCATAGATATAATGAATCCTTATGTACATGAACATCTGACTTGCACACCTCCAAGAATGCTGAGTACTCTAATAAATATTGCATGATAGCATCAAAGATATAATCATACAGCACAGAAGCATGTCCTTCACTCACCACGCTGACTATCCAGTATCTATTTACACTAATCCTATTTACTAGCAGTTTAATTGCAAACATAATTGCTTGATGATGGAAGGACTGAAGGCCCGTGACTAGTGCTGTATTGCAGGAATCGAGTTAGGTGCACTGCTGTTTGTCATCTACAGCAACGATTTGGATGAGAATGTACAAGGGGGGCATGATTAGTGAGTTTGCAGATGACACTAAAATGGATAGTATCACACAGTAGTATCTGAAATTGCAGTGGGATGGTGATCTGGCGGGAAAGTAGGCCAGTTTTGTTTTCAAAGCCACAGAAAAGATGCCATTAATTTGGAAAGAGTGCAGCAAAGACTTGAGAATTTTGCAATGACTTGATGGACTGAGTTATAAAGAGGGGTTGGGATTTAATTCCTTGGAACATAGGAGACTGAGGGATGATCTTATTCGATGGGATTGCACATGACCTTTTTTTCCTAGTGCAGTGGAATCAAGAACTAGAAGGCATTGGTTTAAGATGAGAGAGGAAAGATTTAACACAAACTTGAAAGGCAGCCTTGTCACAGACAGTGACGCATACATCCATGAATGAGCTACCAGAGAAAATGATTGCGGCAGGTACAATAACAGTGTTGAAAGACATTTTGATAGGTACATGGATAGGGAAGGTTTAGACAGATATGGGCCAAACGGGGACTAGTAGGGCTAGCATAAATTGGGCATCTTGGTCAACATAAACAAGATGTGTGAGGGGCCTATTTCCCTGCTGTATGACTCTGTCTCTAAGTAGTCGCACTTGGTTAGACCACATTTCGAGTATTACGTGCAGTTCTGGTCGCCCAATTAAAGGAAAGATGTAGATGCTTTGGAGAGGGTTCAGAGGAGGTTTACCAGATTATTGCCTGGATTAGAACATTTCGGCTGCAGGGAGAGGTTGGGTAGGCTTGGATATAGAACTTGACTTTCCCTGGAATGTTGGTGGTTGAGGGGAGACTTGATAGAAGTATATAAAATGATGAGAGGCATGGATAGGGTAGACATTCAGAACCTTTTTCCCAAGGGAAGAAGTATCCCACACTGAGGGCATAGCTATAAGATGAGATAGGGAAAGTTTAATGGAGATGCGTGAGGCAGGTTTTTAATACTGAGTGGTGGACGCCTTTAACACATTGCCGGGGTGGTGGTGGAAGCAGATACGATATTGCCGTTTAGGAGGCTTTTAGATAGACACATGGAAGTGCAGGAAATAGAGGGATATGGATCATGTACAGGCAGATGAGATGAATTTAACTAGGCATCCTGTTCAGCACAAACATTGTGGGCTGAAGGGCCCGTTTCTGTGCTGTGCTTCTCTATGGTGGTCATAATTTATCCAAATCTCGTCTTTGCCCGATGCCTGCACAAAGTTTCAAACGTGTTGCTTCATTGTGATCAGGAGCAGAAACCGTCATTGATTTTCCCCTTTGCTTGTTGGAGTGAATTAAGTGAAGTCGAGGGATATGGGGAGAAGGCAGGCACGGGTTATTGATAGGGGACGATCAGCCATGATCACAATGAATGGCGGTGCTGGCTCGAAGGGCCGAATGGCCTCCTCCTGCACCTATTTTCTATGTTTCTATGAAGCTGCAGATAATGGTGTTTGTTGATTAATTGGTACAAATTTGTTTGAATAATGTGGAAAATGTTATACGGTTATATAGGTTATAAGGTTGTATAAGGTTATATAAGGTTACAGAGAAAGGTTGAACAAGTTAGGGCTTTATTCTTTGGAGCGCAGAAGGTTAAGACTTGATAGAGGTTTTTTAAAATGATGAGAGGGATAGACAGAGTTGACGTGGAAAAGCTTTTCCCACTGAGAGTAGGGAAGATTCAAACAAGGGGACATGACATGAGAATTAAGGGACTGAAGTTTAGGGGTAACATGAGGGGGAACTTCTTTACTCAGAGAGTGGTAGCTGTGTGGAATGAGCTTCCAGTGAAGGTGGGGGAGGCAGGTTCATTTTTATCATTTAAAAATAAATTGGATAGTTATATGGATGGGAAGGGAATGGAGGGTTATGGTCTGAGCGCAGGTATATGGGACTAGGGGAGAGTTTGTGTTCGGCACGGACTAGAAGGGTCGAGATGGCCTGTTTCCGTGCTGTAATTGTTATATGGTTATATGTTATATGGTTATATGTTATAAGGTTAATCAGAACTTTGAATATTTCTTTTTCATTTTCAGTACTTAGGCCATGTGGAGGTAGATGAATCTCGAGGGATGCATATCTGCGAGGAAGCTGTCAAGAAATTGAAATCTGTATGTATACACTTTAAACATCACATCACTGTGTAAAAAAAATACTGTACCTGCAAATACTGGCATTTATGTTGCTTAACTAATGTTCGTTGTAGTTTTGCTGCTCCTAGCTTGGTGTTGCATTTTGCTGTGGTTTTGTGGTCTCTGAGTCTTGTCTTTTAAGTACCTGCCATAGTTTGGAATTGTTTAATGTATACCACTGCATGCTGGATTGCTAATGTAGCATTTTACCTGTGCTATTGAAATGGGCTGCCTAAATGGTTTGTTTTTAGTTTTCTTCTGCCACCTCTCTCCCTCTTGCCCACAATGCTGCCATGGCATTCTTCATCTTGCAGAGATACGAGTTAGGATGTCCATGGAGCACAATATCTCCACAGTTAGTTCATTTTAAGGCACTAATGCCAACTTCCTCAGCTGATCTTCTCTGACACAATAACATTAGTGAGAAAGATAGAAGTCTATTATTTGAAGATACCACTTGGCTAATAGGGGATTTAATTCTGTGGGGTGAATGTGGACAGCAGCTTATGACTGAATTTTATGTACATGGAAATCAAAACTGTCTTGTGCACAAATAATGATGTGCAATGTAAGTAGATTTTCATTGTGCAAAACCTTTTTTGGTGGGCGAATGTGTTTCGGTTGTATTGCTATCCACTTGAATTCCTTATGGGCCTGTCACACTTACGCGACTTTTTCGGCGACTGCCGGCACCCGTCATAAGTCGCCGACAATTTTCAACATGTTGAAAATTAAGAGGCGACCAGAAAGACACCACGACTCTTTGGGTGACTGTGGAGACTACTCACGACCATACAGGCGACACCCTGGCAACACGTCGCGGGGTGAAGCCTGTATGGTCGTGAGTAGTCGCCCAAAGAGTCGTACTGTGTTCTGGTCGCCGCTGGATTTTCAACATGTTGAAAATTGTCGGAGATCTGCTGCGACTATGACGGGTGCCGGCAAGTCGCCGAAAAGATTGTGTAGGTGGGACAGGCCCATAAGCGGAAAATTGGGTGTGATGTGAGCAATTGTGCTAGGTAATAGTACATTATGGAATGTGTGTTGCACTTTGTGTTGAGCCTCACAGAAGCATTTTTAGTAACTGCGTATGTAGAGGTAAACTGGATAAATTGAATGATGGAAACATAACAGGTTCAAATGGTACTCGGTCAACTGAACTGAGATGCGTGGAAGGAAGATGTTGTTAGTGGACATATGGGCAAAGTAGGCCGATGGCATTTGGTATGGCGTATTGTAGAGTTAGGGATAGGGATAGAGTTAGGGACTGTCTATAATCTAATTGAATGGAAAAATAATTCTTGTCCAAATAATGTATTTGATAAGAGAAGAATAATGGAATGGAAAGCAAATATAAAATGATGAATTATTCACGGGATTTCAAAAAGTGAAGTCATGTGTGACTGATTCTTTGAAGACCCAGCAGAATAGATAGCGTTTTCCAATCTAATTCCTTAAATTTCCGAATAGACTTTGTGCCTTTTGCCACTCAGTGACTGTTGAATTCTGCTATTATCCCCTGATTCTGCAGGCTCTGACACTCATTAATCTACAGTGTGGCACTACATCAAAGGTCTTTTGAAAGTAAAGTTCTATAAAGATAAGCAATGAGACCACAGTTGTTCATTATTTACATCAACAATTTAGACTTTGGAATCAAAATGCAATTTGTAAATGTCATTTCTGTCACTCATTTGGAGAAGGGTAGGGATAGTGTGATCTATCAATACTGAAGAGAACCGCAAAGAGGCTTTCGGTTCAATAAACTTGAACAAGGGTATATAATTGCACAAAAGTAACACCGACTGATAAAACCACTTTTTAAAAACAGGAGTTTTCATTGGTAACCTTACAAGGGCCGGTGAGTTGGGTCAGGGCAAACGACATTCAGTGTCAGCATTACAGCAAACAACATTTATTTTCTCAAAGCTCATTCCATTTAAAGAATATGAAAAACAAAAATTTAACTTCCGCCAATGAAAGCAAAGTAATTTATCCAGGAAAGGATGATTTCCTTAATTAAATCTATAAAATCAATTTCTCACTTGGAGGATGGCAATCAAGTTTGATTGACAATTACCAGAGACACTGCTCTGCTTGATTGTGGTGTTGCTATGTGAACCTTTAAAAAAAAAAAAAGATCTACCCAGGCATTATATATGGAGCGAAGGAATAGGTGATGTTTCGGGTCGAGACCCTTCTTCAGACTGATGTGGGGGTGGTGGGGGGGACAGGAAGAAGAAAGGAAGAGGCAGAGACAGTAGGCTGTGGGAGAGCTGGGACAGAGAAGAGAAGGAGGGAGAAAGCAAGGACTACCCATCTCCTTCCCAGCTGAGTTTCTCCAGCATTTTTATCTACCTTTGATTTATCCAGCATCTGCAGTTCTTTCTTAAACACCCAGGCATTATATTATCATTTCCAGCCAATGAAACTGAAACTAAGCTTGCATCAAGCTGTAGTTGGATCATAGTTCCTCATATTATTAAAATAAATATTGAAGGGAAATGAAAAAATGAGGACATTGCAATTGACGTTGTATCATTTTTGAAAGAATAACATTTCTTCTGCTTTTCATCTTGAAAACAGAAGGACGAGTTGTAACCAAAATGGGATCTGGACACAATGCATAAAATAAGAGCAGGAGTCTGTGGGCTTGTTGTAGATGTTTGTCACAAGCTTGTGCCCTGAGGTGGAGACTGAGAGATCCAGGAAGGGAAGAATCAGCGAAGGATCATGTGCGGATGAAAGCTGGGTGGAAATTGTCAGTAAAGATGATGACATTTTATTAGAGTATACAAAGCAGCAATAAAGCAGTCGTCAAGGTACTGAGAAAAGAGTTAAAGGAGTGGGCCTGAGTATGACTGAAGCAAAGCATGTGTTCCACAAAAAGACAGGCACGGCCTGTGTCCATGCAAGTGCCCATAGCTACAACTTTCATATATAGAATGTGAGTGGAGTCAAATAAATAGTTCAGTGTGAGAATAATCAGCCAAATGAATGAGGTTGTTTGTGGATGGGGACCTTATTGGGATTCGGTTTAAGAAAGAAGTAGAGATCCCTTAGGCCATCCTGATGTGGAATGGGAGTGTAAATGGATTGTACATCCATGGTAAAGATGAGCTGATTGGAACCAAGTAATTGGAAACTGAAGTGGCGGAGGTCATCAGAAGTGTCATGGATATACGTGGGAAGGAACTAGGGCGGGGGGGGAGGGGGGAAGTATTGAGCCTAAATAGGAGGACATAAGTTTGGTGGGGCAATAGACAATAGTTGCAGGAGTAGGCCATTCGGCCCTTCGAGCCAGCCCCGTCATTCAATGTGATCATGGCTGATCATCCCCAATCAGTACCCCGTTCCTGCCTTCTCCCCGTATCTCCTAACTCCATAATCGTTAAGAGCCCTACCTAGCTCTCTCTTGAAAGTATCCAGAGAACCGGCCTCCACCGCCCTCTGAGGCAGAGAATTCCACAGACTCACAACTCTCTGTGAGAAAAAGTGTTTCCTCCCTCGTCTCCGTTCTAAATGGCTTACCCCTTATTCTTAAACTGTGGCCTCTGGTTCAAGAGCAGGCTGAAACAATGGGCCTAGCTGGACAGTCCTGCTTGTGATTTTGGGCAGGAGGTTGGAAGGTGGGGCTGAGGCACAGCAAGTTTGGAAGATGTGGAGGGATGATCTGATGAAAGGAGGTCACTAACTGGGAGACGAGGGCCTGATGGCTGGTGGGAACAAAGGTTCAAAGGGAGGTATGATGCTGTGTCTGAGTGACTGCAGTAACGCGCGGCGCCCCAGGATTTTGGAATGATCAAAATCCTCGCACGCCACCTGTGTGACGTATCCATTGCACACGCTGACGTACTGACGGCGTACGTGTAGCGCGTGGTGAAGCATGGTTGCGCACGGTGATGCACCAACATTGCCTATGCTGATTTATTATGCGTCACCGTGTGTCAACGTCCGTAACAATGCGCTGCCAGTTACCATTTGCGCGCCACACTACGTGACCACCCGGGTATAACTCGCGCGTAGTTTTGAAAATTTTTCACTGGGAAAATCCTTGCCACGGATATCGGATTAAGTACGAACGACATCGCAAATGGCTCCCAAAAGAAGCAGGGCTCTCGAGCACTTGGCGTGCGACTGTCGCACTCACTACCGGCCTGTTGCGTAAATGACGCACAAATGATGCCCAAGTGGGTCAGGCCCTTTAAATGCCATTTAGGCTCGAACTAGTTAAGATGGGGATATAATGGACCAAAATTATTTCTGCTGATTGGATAATCTAAGACATGGGGACATGCCTCAACATTTGACCCAGGCCTTTCAGCAGAAGGTAGATCATTTCACCTTTTCAGTCTGAATCGATATTTTATTTGGATATGGTAAAAAAGCAGGTATGTGAGCCTGTCTGAATCTATGGGATCAGTCTGAAGAAGGGTCCCCACCCGAAATGGTGCCTGTCCATTCTTGCCCAGATCTTACTCGGGTTCCTTTGGCAATCTGTTTTGTTCAAGATTCCAACATCTACAGTTTCTCCATGTGAACCCCCGTCACTGATCTCTCTAAAATTAAGGCTTTGGGATGCTATTCTTCTGTTCCTCTCAAATTGAATTTTGCTCTTCTCAACTGCTCCTTTTGGTAGTGACTTAACTTCTCCCACCAGTCTCCGAAATTTGTGATTTCCCCCACTGGATTTATTTGTGATTGTCCCTGCTTTTGATTCTACCACAATTCAAAGCATGTTTCAAGGACAGATATCTAAAGTTCACCTTTTTTCCTGGTCCTGTTTGGTGATCAGGAACTTTATTTCTTCCCTAGCCTACTTCTGTGAAGGTCCGTGTTAGAGCTAAGAATAGCTAATTCAACCAATAGTTCCCTTGCTAATCAATGACGTTCAATAATCACTAAGTGGTCAATTACAGCATAACCATTTGCATTGCGTTCACTACTTTCAACACGTAATCCAAACTCAATACTGCTCGCAGAATATGCACTGCAGAGAGAGTTTTGTTTATTATTGTCAAGACTACCAAGATATGGTGAAAAGCTTTTGTTTGCATGCTCTCCAGTCAAAGAAAAGACTATGCATGAATACAATCAAGCTATCCACAGTGTACAGATAATGGGTCCAAAATTTAGTGTAAAATAAAGTCCAATTAAGGATTAGTTCAAAGGTCTCCAATGATATAGATGGGAGGTCAGGACCACACTCTAGTTGATAAGGGGACCGTTTTGTTGCCTGCTAACAACTGGGAAGAAATGGCCAGCTGGGAAGTATCACTAAATAAACCAGAAAATCATGAAGCTGAGGAAGGTTGAAACACGGATTTTATGAGTTTGGTTTCCACAGTCTAGATACATGCACAAAGCGCACATTGAATTGCGTGACTTAGACAGCCCTAAATAAAAGTTCCCTACCCTTGCACTCTCATTGAATGTCCTTGATACACACAAACATTTTTCAAAAGAGGAAAACATTAACAATTGGTAACAATGAGTAGGCTGAAGCATTTAAAGAAGTCAAATTCAAAGCGAGTTAAAGGCTTCCCTATTGAACTGACAAAAGCTGTTTTATTTCCATTCATTTTTTATTTAAGTATGTACTTGTATCTCAACTACTTTCAACAATGCCATTGAATTCAGTCCATTAGTGAATGCTTTGTTTGTTCTCAGTCTCATTTTTCTTGCTGTTGAACAAAATCCAAAATGCCCAGTGCTAGCTAGTCTGAACTGCTGGTCAATGCAGAAACGTGCAGTCTGCATGTTAATTGCCATTTGGGGATGACTGCAATCCAGTCATGACCAGAAAGGGTGGTTCTTCAAATTAATTGAAATAATCAAGTAGTTTTGAGACCCTTCTTCAGTCTGACCTCACCCGCTGAGTTGCCCCAGCATTTTGTGTCTTCCTTCGATTTAAACCAGCATCTGCAGTCCTTTCCTACACTTTTCTGACTCTTTACTATCCAATTCACCTCTGCTTTGTTGCGAACAGACTTTGTCTATGGAACTGATGTTCTAATATGCTGTGAACTATATTCTGATGAGTGAGGCTGGCATTGCGATTCCTACCTCCCCAGTCATAAAAATCCCACAAACACTTGCCCTTTCTCTTCCCCGGACCTATTTCTATCGGCTATCTTCCCTCTTTTTCACTTGGAGAAGGGCCCTGACCTGAAAAGCCATCTGACCATTTCCCTTGGCAGACCCATTGATCCATCTAGAAACTCATCTAGAAATTAGCTTTATTTTTCATTTTGTTTTCTCCTGTGTCGACCCTTGATAGTGGACGAACTTTGCGGTGTCAGCAACATGTCACTCAGTGCACCATAGACAAGCTGTAACCTGCTGGAAAGAGGTGGGGTGGTTGGTGGGACTGAAGAATGTACTCGGCTGCCGCGAAGGGAACAATCCCTGTGAAATGCTGAAAGGGATCGAGAGGGGAAGAAGAGGGGCAAAGTCTCTGAAGGTGGGGGAAAGTGCAGAAAATCTATTGAATGAGGAGGCTAATGGGATGGAAAGTAAGATCCAGGGGAATTCTCTCCTCTCGAAGAGGAGGCGAGAGCTGTGGTTGGGAAATGGATGAGATACAGTCAAGAGCTTTGTTAATAATGGTAGAAGCGAAGTACGGTTCAGAAAGAAGGAAGATATTTCAGAGGATATCTGCCCTCTCTGTTTTTAGTTTAGATTTTCGGCAGTCTTTCATTTCGCTTTAGTCCTCCAGTTATACAGGTCTCCACTGATTCAGTATTGATGGTGGGCAACTTACCGATGGCTTTGCCTTTGAATTTCACATATAGGCGGTTACACTCTCTCATTGCAGATGGTTGTTACTTGGCATTTTTGTAATTGCAAGTTATTTCCCACTTCTTAGCCCCCAACCACATGTCAAAGATTTATTGTGCACAGAATAACTTGATTCATTTCCTGAGGGATTGGGGATGTAATGGAACTTTATGTGGTCATTAACGAACACCCCAACTTCCCTGATCACTCATCATGATCACTCATGAAGCAGCTGAAGATGATTGAGCTATGACATTGACCTGAAAAGATCCATCAAGTGCAGAATTGACCTCCAAAACTTCAGTTACCCAAGTCTAACTTTAACCATTGCTGTACATTCCACTTGACACACTGGCTTCAGTTGTACTAGTATTGTTTGCTATCAAGGGCAGTCACTCTTGCTTCAACTCTGGAATTTAACTCTTTGGCCTGTGTGTGGATGGCATTATGAATGAAACCTTCCACTGTTGATAGTGTGGTAATTAGTTAAAGTGGTCCAGTTCTTGTTCACCAATTCAAAGCAGTCCTGAACTAGACCCTCAGCCACCTCGGACCACTGCTGTGTTACACTCTTCATTGATATGTTACCACTCTACAGTGCCATATTGCAAGATCCAGGAAATCATTAGCGTGAGTTCCTGCAGCTTTGAATCTAAACAGAAATACATATTGCTATTTTATTTGAGGCATGGATGTTTTGTGATACATTTAATCTCTCTCTGTAAACCAACAGGAGAGGCACCAGCATGGTCAGACTGCCCAAATAAAAGTGAAGGATGGAACCATAAGCATATTTAGATGGTGGTGTAGCAGTGGTATGAAGTGTTAACATCCTGTGTGGGGCCAGAGACATGCTGATGGTACTTGGGGAGAATGTTCTTTAGTTTTGCTTGACTGAAGTCACTTCTTCTTGCGTACGGCGTGCACAGCCTAAAGTTGTAGGACGAATTGTTCTATTTCATCTTGTTTGCTTGTGCACGCCAGGTTGATTGCATTCATTGAAACAGGGCGGACCACGTGAAGGTTGCAATCTCCCACCCCACTGAAGTCACTGACAACAAATAAGGCAGTCTCAAAAGAGTTGATGCTGCAGCATAATTTGTCCAGTGTCAGATTTGCATTGGCTACAGGTGGTTTGTAGAATGCTGACAAGATGGTGGAGGTGACTTTCCTCGTAGGTAAAGGGATGGCATTTTATGATTGGGTGTTCCAGATCAAGGAAGCATAACTGTGCCCTGACCGCCTCAGCCATGCATCGTGAAGCACTGAGCGTACGCACCTTTCCCCTTGCCTGAGCATTTGTTCAATCCATACGATAAATAAAATAACCTTGGGTTGTATAGCAGGGTTAGATGAGTCGGTGTGAGCCACGCTTCATTGAAACAAACATAAACAGTAGTCCCTGGTCTCCCTTCGATAGCAGCCCTGCTCTGAGCTCTTCAGGTTTCTTCTCGAGTGACTGAACATTAGTTAGCAGCATGCTGTGGAGGGGGTGCTGAAATTCCAGTTGCTTCAGCTGCAACTGGAGCCCCCACCCCTGCCTGCCACATTTCCATGGTTTGTTTGTACCCGCAGCCATGCTGGTAGCATTTGGGTTTTGATTTGGCGATTGTTGACAAGAGACTTTCAGCGATGGGTCTGATGACTTTCTCATCACTGGAACAGATAAATAATAAGAGAAAAAACAATCTCAGAAGACTGTTTTAAGAGAACTTCATGTAAAGTGTCGCCACTCTGCAGTGCCATATAACAAGATCCAAGAAATCATTAGCATTAATTCCCATCAGCTTTGAATCTAAACAGAAATACATATTGCTATTTTATTTGAGTCATGGATGTTTTGTGATACATTTAATAACATCCATTTTGACTTTGATTACTCTTGATCTCTATAAATTATCTAATCTCTATAAATCTCTATAAATTCTCAGTTTTAGATGGTAAATGGCCCACAGCTGCATGCCCAGTTGCTAATCAAGGAATAAACCCCTTGAGAAAGATTACATCTATTATGTTGCTAAGTTTTTGCTTGGACTATGGATCATCATCCCATCGCTAGAGTTTTATACCCAATTCCCAGTCCTAACGATTTGCCTTCACATTGTTTTCAATTAAATTACTTTATTGTTGCTCTATTGGGATGCATTATGTAAAATCAGTGGAATCGCCTTTTGTATTTTTGGGTAATTTTGGTCATTCAACATCCGACTTATCAGTGTCATCATTGGTTCTCAGGGTTCTGTGGATTAAACATTTGTAGTGTCATTTTTTAATTGTAGCTGACATTTTTGGAAATTAATGGAGCTAAATAAACTGGTTAAGATCATGAAAATGTATCAGTTTCTTTTCAGGAAATTGTTTTTCAAAATTGAAGTGAAATGAATTATCAGGCATCTGATATTGTAGTTTGCTCGTGTTTATTCGAATTTTGTTAGGATTTTTTTCCTCTTTAGGTCTCCACAAATGTCCAACTTCCACCTACCAGGCTTTGAGTTCTTTTCCCCCCCCCCCCCCTCCCCTTCCCCCTCCCAGCCTTTCTTCCTGCCCCCCCCCCCCCCCCCCTCTACAATCATTCAGAAGAAGGATCTCGAACCAAAACATTGCCTAACTGTATTCTCCAGAGATGTGGCCCGACCTGCTGAATTATTACAGCATCTCATTTGTAAACCAGCATAGTTCCTTGTGTCTGCATATTCACGCCATTTTTGTTTGACAAAATACCAGGCTTCACTTTGGAATTAGAACTGGTTGCCTGAGGTGATTCTCCTGCTTTTGATATTTGTTTTAATCCTTTGCTCCCTTCGGGCAATACTGAGTTAGCACTTATTTACTCCCCTCTCCAATCCAGGACAATCCAATACCTTCAGGGTTACACAAAAAAAAAAAGCTGGAGAAACTCAGCAGGTGCAGCAGCATCTATGGAGCGAAGGAAATAGGCAACGTTTCGGGCCGAAACCCAAGGGTTTCGGCCCGAAACGTTGCCTATTTCCTTCGCTCCATAGATGCTGCTGCACCCGCTGAGTTTCTCCAGCTTTTTTTTGTGTAACCTTCGATTCTCCAGCATCTGCAGTTCCCTCTTAAACCCAATACCTTCAGTGTTTCCCTTCATGTTCACACCTTCTCTTAAATATGGAACTCCCTTTTAAGGAGAAAGCATACATACCCCTATTTCTTGTTGTCTTTTATTATAACTTTTATATTGTGATGTAAATGTTTGTTTTTATTTCAGCAGGTATGAGAAGCATTTAAATCTTAATGCTAATTTCTTCTAGTAGTGCACTGTAGTCATAATCCTGCATGTATAATGCTTCAACTAATGTTGCTAGGCAAAATCTTTTATTCAATGCTTTTAAATTGGCATGATTTAGTGGTTTGAAATTTCTTGCCTAACAGATACTTCAGTAGGTTTGATTTACTTATATTAATGTCTAATAAATCTAGCTTAGAATCTTAACACTTGGCAGCAGCATTCATTTTACTGGTATAATTATGTGCAAATGCATACTTACGTTGATTTTTGCCATACCTATGGGAAATTGTCTACAGTTTGCAAGGTTGCGTCATTTGAGATGACTGTGCTCCTCGTTTTGATTCAGCTTAAAAATCTTGCAGAATATTAAAAGTGTTATAATACGGTGGTTTGTATTACAATTGTTATTAAATTCAAGTATGGCAATGCTCACTTTAGTTGTGTCTTGTGGCCCTTCTGGCTCTGATTCAAAATGTCCGTGCTGCTAAAACTGCTGCTGCCAACTTAGACTGAACGTGGAAGCGTTCTAGAGCACTAAGCCTTTACCAAATCTAACTAGTTCCTCTGCATGCGGTAGGCCTCCAGGCTACCTTTTCTACCCACTTGTCAATCACTTTGGTGGCTTGTAGCTTAATGCAAGTCCATGTAATGCATTGCATTATTATGGGTGACTCTTTTCCATCCTTTCTGGAGAACTTTCCAAACTAGTTCTCGTGCTTTGGTTTGCAACTTCTGCAGTACTTGTAGCTTTTCGCAGTAATAGTCTCCTGACTTGTTCCCCCTGTCACTCCAGGAAAGGAAGTTCTTCAAAGCCCTGTTTGGAAAAGTAAGTTTAAATGCCTGGACTTGTGTTGATGCACGAAGGGATTACACCACTCTAGTTAAATTTCAGACTGTGACTTTCAGTCATTTATTTGGCCAAAGTTGCATAAAGCTCTGTTTGTTCAGTTCTAAAGTAAATTTCTGAATAGGAATGGTTTGCAGTTTTTTTCCCACTGGCCCAGAATGGTTTGCTGTAAATTGAATTGCGTGAAGTGAATATTAATTTTTCTTTTGCTGTTATGACTGGTTTTGAATGATTTGTGTGCTAGCATTGGAGAGGGTGGGAAATGTTCTTCACTGGATACATTTAAGAAAACAATCCCCTAAACATAAATCCTTTAACCATTAAACTACTTGTTAGTTTTCCTTTAAGGATGATCTATTGAATAGTGGTTATTAAAACTTTTTTTTAATTTTTAACTGATTATTTTATCCATGTGTTTAAAGGCTGCAGTGTAGCTTCAGCTTATGAAGCAGTATGATGAGCAAAGTGAATGTAAGTGATGGATTTCCTTAAATCCTCCAACTTAATCATAGATATTTAACTGATTTACGTATGGGTGCTGTCTGATATAAAAAAATTGTAAATTACCATTGTTCTTCTATGGAGCAATCAGCATTCTGAATAGAAATGCAGACATTACACAATGATAATTTATGGAACACATTGGATAATACAGAGAGGAGGCAGCATAAGTATCTGTAGATCGATCTCTTCATGGATGGTTGGTCACTGTTTAAAGCCTTCTCATATGTGGCATCAGTTGCATAAAGCATGGATTGACTTAATGGATCCACAAAACAACACATTAAGTATAAAAGTAATCACATTTTCAATAACCTATCTCTTTGAAATTTACTGCCCATTAATTGACCAGATTTAAATTCCTGTATAGGATGCATGTGTTGCTGACAGCTAATCTGGTTGTCCATTCTGTCCTGTCTATGGGCTACCTATTTGGCTACCTAGAGTTTTTTCCGAACGTATTTTGTGCCACTTTAATGAAAATGAAGAGTTGCTGGAAGAACTTGGCAGGTCAGGCAGCATCTGTGGGAGGGAAATTGCAGTCAATGTTTTGGGTTGGGATCCATAATGTAAACCAGGAATGGAGCAACCAACATGGATAAAGGTAAATCACATCTGACTAATCTGATTAGTGAGGTAGCACAGTTGATGAAGAGAATGCAGTAGATGGTAGACTCAAAATGCTGGTGTCACTCAGTGGGACAGGCAGAATCTGTGGAGAGAAGGAATGGGTGACATTTCTGGTCAAGATCTTTCTTCAGACTGACAGTCAGGGGAGAGGGAGACAAAGAGATATCGAAGGTGAAGGTGTGAAAACAAGATCAAACGGGACGAAGTTCAAGTATGATGTAGAATGGATCGTTGTTAGCTGAGTGGAAGGTGACAACGAGGCACACAATCAGTAAAATCTAATCAAGAGAACAATGAAACTAGTGGGAGAACTAGAATGAGGGAGGAATGGAGAGAGAGAAACCAAGGGTTACTTAAAGTTAGAGGTCAATATTCATACCACTGGGTTGTAAGCCAGTGGTATGAATATTTAGATGAGACTACAGCAGCGACTACACCCCTCTCCGAAGACTACGTAAAGCAGGTCTCCCCACTACACACCTACGAACTTTTTATAGGGGGACAATCGAGAGCACATTAACCTACGGCATCACTTCCTGGTTCGGGAGCTGCAAGGCGTACGAACGGCACCAACTAGACAGGATTGTAAAGACCGCCAGCAGGATTATTGGTGCTCCACTCCCTTTCCTGCTGGACATATACAGGAAGAGATGTATCAGCAGAGCCATCTCCATCATCAAAGACCCCTACCACCCATCGCATCACATATTCTCCATCCTGCCATCTGGGAAGAGGTACAGGAGCATTAGCTGCAAAACCAGCAGGATGCTCCTCAGCTTCTTCCCGCAGGCTATAAGACTGCTAAACGGACTTTGCCCCCTGCCAAAGTATCGCGCACCAACCACCAACCTGGACACACTGCAGCAGAGCCACTGTTGTGCCGCTGCCGATCGGAACGCCTGTTGATGTTTAGTAGAGTGTTCATTTATTCATGATATATGTATTTTTGTTTCTATTTATTTTTAATGCACACTGAATGGACACTGGTTGAGCAACGTTTTTTTTGTTTCCTCTGGGTATGTGAATACTCAGGAAATGACAATAAAGATATACAATACAATACAATACGAGAACAGCTTTTGCTCAATTGATCCATCAGCAGACAATGTGAGGAATAGGTCATGCTGTTTAAAGAATGGTTGTAATATGCAATTTGCTGCTTGCATGTTGTGGATGGATCTGTCTGATCTTTCAGAAGGGAGTTGGATAAATGTTTTTTGGAGAAAAAAATTGGGGGCTTTAAGAAAGTTTCAGTATATTGGGGCAGAATAGTTCACTGCAGGAAGTAGATGTGGACTAATGAGCTCAGGCCTTTTCCTTTGATTGATATTAATCAATTTTAAGCATTAATTCACCGAAGCCTTCATTTCTAATGATGTTTGATACCTGGTTGTGGCTTCCTGACTCTGGAATCCCAACCCGATCAACCTGTCAGCCCAGTTGCATGGCACAAAGAGGGCTTGCAATTAATGTCAACCTGATGACCACCTCTGCATTTCAAGACCTTGGCATGGTGTTGAGCTGCAAGCTTTGTGAATCTCAACTCTCACAGGGTATTCTCTGGTGTCTTCAGTAATATAAGAAGGTACTATATACCTTTAGCATTCTGATTATTGCCCCTTCATTTTAAATTTAAGATGGTACTAAAAGTATGAAGACAAGGAGACTTGGTGGCGGAGTAACGCAGCGAGTTAGACTGCATCTCTCCTGGTTGCTGAACATTTTAACTCCCCCCATTCCTATACTGACTTTGTTGTCCTGGGCCACCTCCAATGCCAGAGTGAGGCCACGTGCAAACTGGAGGACAAGCATTGTATATTCCGCTTGAGTAGCTTACAACCTAACTATATGAACATTGAATTGTCCAATTTTGTATAATACCCCACCCTGTTTTTTCTCATTTTTTTCCTTATTTCCTCATTCAATTACCCCCCCTCCCCTTTCTTGGCCCCTGTGTGCATCTATTCTCCCACTGTCACCCCCACCCCTTTCCATTGGCTTTACATTTCACTCCTCTTTCACTTCTCTCCTTATCAACATCCTCTTTTCTGTACATTGGTCCTTTTTGTCTCCTTTAGTCACCTTTTGTCTTCCTTTCATTTCTAGCCTTTGTCTACCATCTGCCAAACAATCTCCCCACCCCTCACCTGTATCTCTCCGTCAATTGCCAGACCTTGTCCTGCCCCCTACCTCTTCCAGCTTTCCTTCCTCCATGACGATCAGTCTGAAGACCCGAAATGTCACCTATCCAGATTTTGCAGAGATGCTGCCTTAGCTGCTGAGTTCCTCCAGCACCTCGTATTCCACACAAGATTCTTGCCTCTACAGTTCCTTTTATCCAGTTTATCAAAAACACTTTTTCAGCACCTTTTCGGCAGTGCAAACGGACTTGAATGGTATCCCTTGCCTCACTGTTGGTCTTTAAAATCCAACTAAGCAGTATGAAATTGTAAATAGATAAATGGGTTGGTGAAAATTGGGCATCTGTCTGATGTTTCACCTGCAGACGCAGCGTGAACTTTAAACCCTTGGGTGGGTGGGTGGTTGGGATGCAATTACACCAACTGCCGAAATTCTTAAAAACCCCAAACCTGCCGACTTCCAGCTTCAGCATAATAGAGGAGGCACAAAGAGTTGTAGGCAATACATTCCCAGGAGGTAGGTTCACAATCTGACTCATTTAAATTAGTGGTATGGTAAGTCCACCGTAAGTGGCTGGGTGCATTCCCCAGGCCTTTGTGGAGGGGTGATGAAACACAGCAGTAGGAAGATAAGGAGACCTTTGGGAGTTGGTCTCATTATCACTTTGCTTGTTGGAGTGAAGTAGATGCAGCGCTCAACTTTCCCCTGCCATCACCAAATAATGTACGTCAGTCCCCATCTAAAGGAATTGGAACCATTTCTTGCCACATTAAATGCAATTTACATTTAACTGCTGCATCTCCTTTCTCTCAATGTTGACCTTTAACTACAATTCGTTATGGCAGAACCTGGAGTTTGGGGCTCTCCTAGAACCCCGACATCAGATTTCTGTCTCATTTTTACTGAATGTTTCCGTATGGAATGTTTGATTTGCAAAATATGTCTGTTGCATTTTAATTAAAAATAAATTCTCTATTATGATTGCATTATTTTTGCAAGTTGGAAAGGGACCCGTGTGATTCTCAGTCTTTGAAGAAAAGGTTTGTATTGACTACTGTGTGTGTATAAGGCTGTGGTCACTGGAGGTGGACCACGGAAATTGAGGCCAACAGGAAACCATGGAGATGCTCTTTTCGTGTTATCCACTGTCAGGTGGTGAGTAATGTTCCTTTCTAAGGTAATAGCGGTGAACCTCAATGTTTTGAATTGCAGAATTAACCATAAATCTAAATTAACCAACTAGTTTATGAGCAGTGTGGAATTGCTTTGTTTCCCCAGTAGCAAAAAAAACTGCCTGCCATATTAGTGGTGTAACTCCTTACGTGTCAGTTTACTGAAGCTTCCAGTTTTTTTAATTTTTTAGTTTAATGTTAGGGCGAGAGATCCTTGCTTTGTTTGTTTAATGGTGTGGTTTTTCTCTTCTCTTCTCAGTGTCTTGAAGCTATTGTGTTCATCAGCTCGTAAAACTTGTTGTGTGCTGGGCTATCTGTCCATGGAATCTGATCTCCTTCACCACTGTTCTTGCTTGCTCATGTCTCTGATTTTCCCATTAAGAGCATTGGTTCAATGAGCGTTGTAACTAAATCTTTGCATTTTCTTTCTTTCTTTTTTAAGACTGGAAAGAAGGCAGTTAAGGCCTTGCTGTGGGTATCAGCCGATGGACTCCGAGTAGTAGATGAGAAAACCAAGGTCAGTTTACTCTGTGCTGAATGTTTTTCTTTCTTTCCAATTTGAGATAACTCTTAATTAATCTTTCACAGCGTTTTAAAATCAGTGTGGATTACATTTCCAGGGTGTTTTTTTATCTATTTATTTTAATATTTTTATTAGAAGCAATGTACATGAATAGCATATTAGAAGCAATAAGACATGAATGGCATATTACATTTCATGTACAACTTCTTATTTTAAATTTAATAGTAAGAAAAAAGTAAGAAAAGCAAGAAATAGAGAGAAAGAGAATATTATATAAAGTAATGACATTGTTAGTTCGTGAAAAAATAGAGAAAAAGAGCCCATAAAGCTGTAAAGCCCGAGATAGAAAACAAAAAGGAGAGGTGAAACAAGGAAAAAAAGAATTTTAAAAAAGAGAAAAAAAAGAAAAATTGAAAGGGATATACATACTTCGTATCTTTACCCACCCCTCACACAGTTCTGAAACAGTTAATTTCTAAGTTTGTGTTGCACCAAATGCTTGTAATAAGTCGATAAAGGGAGACCAAATCTTTATGAATTGGTCTGATTTGCCTGATGGGACGAATCTCATATCTTCAAGATGTAACATTTCCGACATATTTGAAATCCACATTTTGAGCGTTGGTGTAGGTTGCAGTTTTCCAGAATTTAAGTATAAGTTTTCTTGCCGTTATTATTTCCAGAGTGTTTAACGCAGAAATAATTCTTTCCTGCCGGTACTTTTCAGAAGCATGTTGGCCTGCAGTTAGCTGCCATGGCCACCTCCCTGACCATTGCGCACTTGGCTTTACCTCAACTGAATCCTGTAGCCATTCCTGCTTGGTTAAGTTATTCTCGTTGAATTGAGGCCACACTTTCTCTGAACATCAGTGATATTCATAAATATTTATGAAATATTTAAAAATGAAATAAGAATTTTAAAATTTAAAATAAATCAAGCACAAAAAATACAATAAAAGTATGACATAATTTTTTTAAAAAAACTTGGCTCCAATGTCTATATTTTCTACAGTGTTGCGATCCTATTGATATAATTGGTTCTAGTATTGCATATCAGGTAATCCCATTGAAGTAAGTGGTTCTAGTATCCCATGCCAGGTGATCCCATTGAAATCAGTGGTTCATGCCAAGTCGTAACTTGTACACAATCCAAGAGAGATCTTCCAAGAAGTGAATCACAACAAAATTCATCTCTATTTCTTACTTCCGCGGGGCACCGCTGGAATATGAAATCTAGCAGTTCACCAGTATGTTTATAACACTTCAGAATCCTAAAACTCACTGACATTTGCATTTAGAAATGCCAAAAGTGGAACGGATTGTAATTATCTGCAAAATCTGAGCTGCCGAGTTTTGATTTAGGACTGTGCAGGTAATGAAGCTCAGTTACATTTTGATGATCTATTGAACGGTGAATAAAGATTGCATTACTTGGGAGAGAATTACGTGAATTTCTGAGTCTGTTTTGTATCTAAGCCTGAAAGGTTATCCGGCTCGACAATTGCAGTTTATGAATGTCACTTACGAAACGGAGTCCAGACTATTCGTTTCATTTCTCTTGCAATAACCACATTAAGCAGTTTGAATTTCCTGTGTGTTTCCTAGTAACTTGAGGTTGTTGATTATTGGTTACGAAATGTTGGATTATTCCTTGCTTTCACAGACATCTCACGATTGTGTTCTCAGGGCAGTGAAACAGCAGTGGTACATATCCTGCACTGCCATATTTGTCCAGACTCTTCCTGCAGTTATTTCATCACAACTTTGGGAAGAAGTCTGAAAGCAAATTATTATTGAAAATCAAAAACTGCAGATGGAGAAAATCATAAATAATAAACAGGAAAGCTGGAAATTCCCAGCAGGCCAGACCACATTGGTGGGATCTGTGGTCTGACAAAGATTCTTCGACCTGAAATTTAACTATTTTCCTTTCCCCTACGGGTGGCCTGACCTGCTGAGTATTTCCAGCCTTTTTTGTTTTTATATTGCAAATTCATAGTGTTGTTTGTCCGTGAAGAATTGCTGAGCAGAGCAGTGGAAATGTTTAGTTTAGCTTCGAGATGCAGCGGGGAAACAGGCCCTTTGGCCCGCCGGGCCCGCGCCGACCAGCGACCCCCGCATATTAACGACCTCCACGTCTTTGGACGTGTCCCGTCTGCCATCCTGGTTGAGAATCGTGCTGCATTACTTGAAGTGAGAGAAATAACAAATGTGTTTAATTCCTTACTGGAAGTGTTGCCTGAGAAGTTAAACAGGGCACTGACGTGATCCTCTTTCAGAGTCATAGTCATACAGCTTGGAAACGGGTCCCATGGCCCAGCTTGCCCATTGCAACCAAGGTTCCCCATCGACCATAGACCCACCTGCCCGTTTGGCCCATATCCCTCAAAACCTTTCCTAGCCATGTACCTGTCCAAATGTCTTTTAAATGCTGTTATAGTTCCTGCCTCGACTACCTCCTCCGAAGCTGGTTCCATATACCCGCCATCCTCTGTGTGGAAAAAGTTGCCCATTTAATCCTATTACATCTTTCCCCTTCACCTTAAACCTATGTCCTCTGGTTCTTGATTCCCCTACTCTGGGCAAAAGTGTCTGTGCATTTACCCTATCTATTCCCCTCATGTGGTGTTCTTCGATAGATATTGTTGTGCAGGTTATCATGTTCATCTGGCTCAGAAGTTGATCCTTCCAGACCCTTGTACGTGTGTGCTGCACCTCATTTCTATCCTTTTTGTGTACCCCACCATCCCAGCCTGTAGCTTTGAATTGTCTGTTGTCGTGTTACAGTCCCAGTGTACACCTGTGGTTTCCTTCTACATCTTACTTGGCATTCTTAAAGCATTCACTCTTACTAGTAGTAATCTCAACTACCCTTCTTAATGTCTTGTTGTCTTTTCTATCCACCGTACCTAATGAAGGCTATTCTTTAGTCAGACGGTAGTTCATCTGTGTAACTCATTGCCACAGGAGGCCAAGCTAGTGGATATTTTTAAGGCAGAGATAGACAAATTCTTGATTAGAATGGGTGTCAAAGGTTATGGGGAGGAGGCAGGAAAATGGGATTAAGAGGCAGAGATCAGCCATGATTGAATGGTGGAGTAGACTTGATGGGCTGAATGACCTAATTCTACTCTTATAACTTGTGAACTTGTAACCTTGTCAATTTTCTTCCAGTCTAACTTGCCATTTTGATCCAGTTAGACACAGCTAGTGGACAGCTCTTCCTTCCCCACTGTTATTAAGTTATTAGACAAGGAACCATAAAGGTGATTAACACACAGCAAAGTCCCACAAACAGTACAACCTGGACATGTTTTAGCCAGAGCCTGGGGAAACTCCTCTCCTCTTGGATATGGGCCTTGGTTAGGCAGCTTGCTCTGCTTGGACAACTTGGATGGAAGGGTCTTTTTCCATGCTGTGTAGCTCTACGACTCTACAGTTCTAGTTGGAGGAGAGGAGAAACAAAAATGATATAGATATTCAGCTTGACTGAGAATAGAAATGAGGAGCGGATCTTTTGCTTAACAGATCTCACATAAGCTGTATAGGAAGGAACGGCAGATGCTGGTTTAAATCGAAGATGGACACAAAATGCTGGAGTAACTCAGCGGGACAGGCAGCATCTCTGGAGAGCAGGAATGCGCAAAAACTGCACCCTGGCACTCTCTTTGTACCATCAGCGCTGGTCATGTGTTTGTCTTTCGAACATGCACGACCTTGGGAACCGTGAATGAGATTGCTGCCGTAGCAGCAAGACTGGTTTGTAAGAGTCTCAAAATGCTGGAGTAACTCAGTGAGGCAGGCAGCATCTCTGGAGAACATGGATAGGTGATGTTTTGGGTTGGGATTTTCTTTAGACTGATTGGTTCAATGATGCGTTATTGTCACAAGTGCAAATGCACAATTAAATAATGTTCTTACAAACAGTCCAGTAGAGTGTTGCAATACATAAGCACATCCAGATTGATCAAATGTACAGGAATAGTCCACTGAGCCCGCATGCAAGAGGCGCCATCTTTCAAAGTCCAGACTGTGCTCTAACTATTATGAGCGGTGCCTGATCTCAGCTGCTGTGGGCCTCTACCCATCGCCTTCTTCGGACATGTAGGTCGACCTGCGAACCGACGTCCCTCTCTTCACCCATCGACCTTTAGGGGAATCTCTCGTAGTAGGGGAAAGACGGCTGGAAGAGGGGCGAGGGCGGGACAAAGCCTGACAAGTGACAGTTGGTTGGTGGGAGGTGTTTTGATTGGCAGACGATTGGACAAATGAAAAGTTGTAAAATGTGAGATAAGGATAGAAGATGCGTGAAATGTGAAGCCAGAGGATAGAATGTCGGTGGATGAGGGTGGGGAAGAGGAAATGGAGATAAGGGTGCATATCTGGTGGGGCACGGGGATGAGAGGGGGAAGAAATGGGGCGGGAGCTTGATTGAAGGCTAGTTACCTAAAACTGGAGAATTCAATGTTCATACCAATTGTGAGAGTAGTTGAGATAGGAGCCCAGGAGCAAGGTGAGGCTGCTCACATGGCTCACCTAACCACTTTGGTTTCAATATAACCGTGATCGCATAATCCAACCTGACTCTGGAGAATGGGAGAAATACATACCATCTTCAAACGCCTCCATTCCCTTTTGTCTGTTAGAAACATAGAAATTAGGTGCAGGAGTAGGCCATTCGGCCCTTCGAGCCTGCACCGCCATTCAATATGATCATGGCTGATCATCCAACTCAGTATCCCGTACCTGCCTTCTCTCCAAACCCCCTGATCCCCTTAGCCACAAGGGCCACATCTAACTCCCTCTTAAATATAGCCAATGAACTGGCCTCAACTACCCTCTGTGGCAGAGAGTTCCAGAGATTCACCACTCTCTGTGTGAAAAAAAGCTTCTCATCTCGGTTTTAAAGGATTTCCCCCTACCTTAAGCTGTGACCCCTTGTCCTGGACTTCCCCAACATCGGGAACAATCTTCCTGCATCTAGCCTGGAACCCCTTAAGAATTTTGTAAGTTTCTATAAGATCCCCTCTCAATCTCCTAAATTCTAGAGAGTATAAACCAAGTCTATCCAGTCTTTCTTCATAAGACAGTCCTGACATCCCAGGAATCAGTCTGGTCTGTTGTAGCAAGTAAATGCCTCAAACAAACCACTCCTCTTTCAATGTGCACATTTCACATTTGGATGTGAAGCACTAGTTTCCTGCAGTGATCCCTACATAGAAACTCTCAGACAAAGGTATAATTTGAAGGCAGCAAGCAATTTAAAATTATTTCTCCTGCTTTTCTTATAAATTTACATTTTCTTTAAATGACTTGGTCTTCAAGTTGTACTCGTAATTTTGAAGTTTAATTTTAAAGCAAATGTGTCTCATCCTGTGATTTTTCTTTAAGTTGATGGATGTACAACGTAGCAATTTGTAAGAGGGGATGAGCTGAATATAATTGTATACTTAACGTTGAGAGCAAGAGGACAGCAGGTGAGTGCAAATGTAATGGATGAAATAGGAGAATGTTTAGAGTGGGTAGAGAGGAGTTGGAGCAAGCATGGTGTGTGTGGGTCCAGAGAATTAGACAATGAGATGGTGTTTGCAGTCGTGTTCTATTTGTGTTTCAACAGTCAGAGCTGATGTTGTCTAATCAGGTTTTCATCCATATTCTCAGATAAAAATTTAGTGGAAACCTGGAAAGGAATTTTTTTTTAAACTGCAGATGGTTGAAGAAGGATCACAACCCAAAATGTCTCTTATCTACATTCTATGAGATGCTGCCTGACTTGCTGAGTTACTCTAGCACTTTGTGCCCTACAGATGGTTGAAATCTGGGATAAAAACAGGAAATATGGGAACATTGCTGGTCAGGAAGACTTGACACATGAACTCTGTTTTACTATCCACAGATGTTGCTTGAGTTTTTCCAGCAATTAGTTTTTGTTTCATTGAAACTTACTTTGGATGTTCAGCTTGGAATTGCATCCCTGGATTAGGGCTGGATGGGGAGGATGAGCTTGATAAAATATCAAGAAGTTCATTCGGGACGGCAACAATTATGAGGATAATGGCAGCAAGAGAGTATGTTAAGTTAGAAAAGCAGGGTGGTTAAAGTGTCTGGAATTTACAGTGTGTAGCACGGGTTTTATTTCTGATTGTTGAAATGTTCATACTTAATAGTTTTGGCAATCAGGTGTGTGTAAAGGAGAGCGTTGTTTTGTCTCTAGTTGAAAATGTTATAAAAAATAAAACATGATTAGGTACCATTTTCATTTTGTTGGAATGTATGAGATAAAATATGACATAGTGTGAGACTGTATGATTCTCTAAAGGTATATCATGTGATCTAACATTCTTCAGCGGTTAGAAAAGAGGATAAATAAGTCACGGAGCCAGTAAAATTGGGATTGGACTAGCTAAGTAATTATTCATGTAAGCAATGGATACATATAGCAGATAATGGATAAGCCCTGCCTATAAAAAGTCATTTATCTGAAACCAAATTTCATATTTCCCAGTAGTTAAAATCAAGTTACTGTAAATTCACACTATTTAGAATGTACAACCTCTACTTTCGGTAAGGGCAACTTTAATGAACTTTCCAGTTTATGCATAATTCAAGGCTGCCATCTAGTGCCTGACTGAAATAACTGGATTTAATCTATTCAGATACTTCGGGAGGGCAGCTATACTAGGTACATAAGATCGCAAGTTATTGGTTAAAAATTACATCATTTTCTCTTTTCCTCACAGGACCTGATAGTTGATCAAACTATAGAGAAGGTATCCTTCTGCGCCCCCGACCGAAACTTTGACAAGGCCTTCTCATACATTTGTCGAGATGGTACGACCAGGCGTTGGATCTGTCATTGCTTCTTGGCTATACGAGATTCGGTAAAGAAGCCATTTTTTTCCTCTTTATAACAACAAGGCCATCTTTTGGCACAGGAGGGAGGGGAAATGAGTCACAGACCCCTTGACACTGGTAGATGGTTCTTTTGCCTGGTAACATGAGTTTAAAAGTCAAGTGTGTTGCAGATTCTAGTTTAGTTTAGAGGTACAGCGTGGAAACAGGCCCTTCGGCACACCAAGTCCGATAATGTCTCAGAATCTTGATGAGAAAAAGACTCATTGGGATGTAATGACCTTGGAATTCCAAAATATGTTACTTAGCAGAGCTGCATACTTCATCTTGTTTAGATGAGGGGCAAATCGGAGGTGTTGGAAGGAAAGCGTTAGAAAAAAAATCTTTCACAATGGTGCTGGAAAGCAGGTGACCGACATGAAGCCAAGGCAATTCTGCAGCCTGCCAGGAAAAGCAATTCAAGAGCAGGAACAGGAACTTAATTATTTCCTCACCTCTCCCCTCTTTCCCACACCTACAATGATCATGAGTGTCTTGGTCAGCATGACGAGTTGGCAAGGGCCTGTTTCCGTGCTGAATAACTCCAGCATTCAGGGCGACACAATGGTGCAGAGTTGCTGCCTTACAGTGCCAGTGACCCAGGGTTGACCCTGACTACAGGAGCTGTCTGTAGGTAGTTTGTATGTTCTCCCGGTGACCAGCGTGGGTTTTCTCCGGGAGTTCCGGGTTCCTACCACTAAAGACAGACAGGTTTGTATTTCCCCAGTTTGTAGGATAGTGCAGTGCAAGATGAGGTGACCACAACTTCTGTTCCTTGTATGTGCTCAGTCACAAGAACAATGACAATTAGCCAAATCTCTCTCTCCTGCCTAGAGTGGAAAGTGCGCACATGCATATTAAATTGTAAAAGGAATGTTATGACAAGATTTTAATCTTTCAGAAACTTGCAGCTTTCAAACAACTCATCCACTGTGTCCATTTGATCTGAGAGTTCTGTAGTCACCTGGTCCAGTATCACATTTAACTCTAAAAACTTCCGATGTGCTACAGAGCATCCTTAAAAAATAGAATTTGATATTGATCTACATCTATATATTTTTTCAAATTTCAGAAATATCGGAATATGATGTTTTCTAATTGGTTTTAAGTTTGCTCTTGTTATTCTCAGTGAATACCAATAAAGTCCAAGGTGACCGATCAATCTGAAGTACAATATTTAATTGAAATACAACAAACTGCAGGCCAGGATGTTTTTTTGTACAACTCAAAGTTTGTGAAATGATGTCAAAACCTGTAACTCTGGAGCCAGGTTGCTTGGATACACGACATCAGAATTTTAACTTCTCTTACTACTTCCATATCATTCACATGATGCAATAATGGGCATTTTTATTTCTCATGCACACATGCATTGAATTTATAGATTTGCATTTGGTGGGCTCAGTCATAGGAACACATAAACAGGTCCTCTGTCCTTGCAAACTGTGATGTCTATCTATATTAATCATTTTGCCTGCATTATGCTCAAAATGCATTTGGACAGTGATGTTTGGATAGGAAATGCATTGAGGGATAAAGCATATTCCTCAATGCCTTTCCTATCTAAATATCACTGTCCAAATGCCTTTTAAATGTTGTAATTGTATTTGCCTCTTGCACCTACACGTCATGCAAAATAATAATTATCTGCAGTGTAAAAAACTGTCAGATCACCTTTAAATCCCCCTCCTCTGACCTTAAATGTTAAAAGGGTAAAGGATTCTGATGATCTGTCCTATGTGGCTGATCTATATCTTGCTCTATCCTTTGACAACTTTCTTCACTGTGTATGAGCTCCATAAATTTTCGTCTCATCTTCAAACCTACCGATCAGATCACCAATGTCTCATCAAAGTTATTTATACATAAAGCTCCAGCACCAATCTCTGTGGTACACCTCTTAAACTTCCTCCTAATCAGCCCCCGCCTTTCCAAGTGAATAAATGCAATCATGTCCTTCAGAACGTGTCTAATAAATTCCTTATCACCAAGGTAAGGAATATCCCAGAAATGAAATCACCTTTTTTTAAATTAGCTTTTCAAATACTATGAGGCGATGACAGATAAACGGTATCGTTTTTCAAAAGAGGTATAGCAATCACTGTCAACAAGATTTTCTGTTTTGAACTGTCAACAGCCTTGAACTTTGCTGCTGCTGCAGCTGTCATCTGAATGCTACAATCTGTTATCATGAGCTTCATACGAGGGCTGCGCCTGTGAATGAATCTGTTCCCTGGTGCAGCATGAAAGAAAGCTCCTGGGTTCATCTTTTATCCTTTCTGACCAATGTCTGCCCACTCCCCCAGAAACAAAAGATCCTGTTTAACCAGAGGCTTTTGTTTGTTAAAGCCTGCCTTGGTAAAGTTTTGAGCATATTTACATTGATGGGGATGATGACTTATGGCTGAGTTTCTCATAAGGAGTTGAATTTGCCTATCTGTACCTGGATGGCAAGAGAACTAATACTTTGGACACATGGTTAATGATGCTGATTGTGTTTGATGACGGGTGTACAGGAAGTGAAGTCCCCAATGTCTGCATGTGTTAATGATGCCATAATGTTCCATAGGGCGAACGCTTAAGCCATGCTGTGGGCTGTGCGTTTGCAGCGTGCTTGGAAAGGAAGCAGAAGCGTGAGAAGGAATGCAATGTCACTGCCACTTTCGATGCCAATCGAACCACATTCACCAGGGAAGGATCCTTTCGAGTAATCACAGCCACTGAGCAAGCAGAGCGTGAAGAAATTATGAAACAGATACAGGACACCAAGAAAGGTAAAGAAACAAAGTAACATTTAGAACAGGTGGTGAAAGGAAGGAGGAACTGTAACAAAAAATGTTCTTCTAACAATTACAGTACATCAATGTGAAGAAGGGTTTTGGCCCGAAACGTTGCCTATTTCCTTCGCTCCATAGATGCTGCTGCACCCGCTGAGTTTCTCCAGCTTTTTTGTGTTACATCAATGTACATGCTGCATTATAACACTATAGGAATGGAATTCAATAAGCAGAAGTGTATATACCATAGGAGGACTATTGTTACGATGCCAGCTCGCAGAAAGAACTTTCCAATTTTTCTCACAACCAGGTATTCCCCATGTTCTCTCAAGTATTTCCCTTATTCCCTTATGAAATTGACTGCATTTCCATTCACCACACTAGTAACGAGGCCCAAAATGAAAGAGGAATTTGCATTCAGAGTGCTAAAATGTCACGGACAGACACAAAATAATCAAAAGGCTATTGGACTCTGTGCTTTCCCAGAAGACCACACTACAGAATAGAAAATATCTCAAATCTATTTTCGCCTGCTAAGTGTGCTACTTTTTTCCCTTTTTACATATTGATGGAAGGTTTTGCAGTCCGTCATTGTTTCTTATTAGTTTCCTCTAGTACAGTCAATAACGTGCTCCTTAATGTTCCTGATGTTGAGAGCAGGATTGTTGTTCTGGCACTATTCAATCGGATGATTGATCATCTCCTGTACACTGATTCGTATTTGTCCAAGAGTGAAGGTAAGGTGTCGTCAGCGAATTTCGGTCTCAGGCAGCTTCCATGGAGGGAATGGACAGATGATGCTTCTTCAGACTGGTTGCCGTTCCTTTGGTTTGACCAGTTTGTACTGTTGGTCTAAGTAAAGTCTAAATAAAGGATCTAAGGTCTAAATAAAGGATCTAAGTCTAATCTAAGTTGATCATCCAAGCATAACATGTGTTTAAAATGACTTGCCTCCTGAAAAATTGATTCAGTATTTTAAAAACATTCTAACCGCAGTGTTTTAGTAATACGTTTAAATGGTGTGACCCACTTAAGGGTGTTATGTTTTATTTACAGTTGAAACGGAGAGAGTGGTGGTAGCTACTTCTGCTGCGTTTCCAGCAGCTCCATCGAATTCACCGTCTGCCCCATCCACTGTGACGGAAAACAAGGAATCCAGCAACATCCATGCCATACCCAGGAGGCATGCACCTGTGGAGCAACTTGCCAGGCAGGGATCTTTCCGAGGGTTCCCAGCGCTGAGCCAAACAACGTCTCCATTTAAGAGGCAAATGTCACTTCGAATAAACGAGTTGCCTTCAACAACACAGCGAAAAACAGATTTCCAAATTAAAAGCACAGGTGGGTACGGGGAGGCCCTGACCACGGGGAATAGTGAAGGAAGAAGACTGACTTTGGTGCCTTCCCACACAGTGGGGAACTTTGATTCTGCTGTGTGGGGATGTTTTATGTCAAACCCTATAGTGTGTTGTGTCCTGTTTATTTTTATTGTATGGCTGTATGGGAATTCATTTCACTGTGCCATCAATCTATCTTGAATCTTGAAAAAGTCTGTTGGTTCTTGTATTTTGGGGTTTAACCAAACAACTAAATTATAAAGGAGAAGAGTTAATCATGCAGTAGTTGTACGGTGTGGATTTTAGAGGTTACTGGATCCTTTTCTTTCAGCAAAATGGCACCGCGTAAAAATACTGATTTTCTCAGCAAAATGCTGATTTTCAGGTACTAGAATATTGAGGTTCGGTGAGTGGGCAGATGCATGGCAGATGCAGTATAATGTGGATAAATGTGAGGTTTATACACTTTGGTGGCAAGAACAGAAATGCAGATTATTATCTGAATGGTCTCAGATTAGGAAAAGGGGAGGTGCAACGAGACCTGGATGTGCTTGTACATCAGTACCTGAAAGTAAGCATGCAGGTACAGCAAGCAGTGAAGAAAGCTAATGGCATGTTGTTCTTCATTGTGAGAGGATTAGAGTTTAGGAGTAATGAGGTCCTACTGCAGTTGTACAGGGCACTGGTGAGACCGCACCTTGAGTATCGTGTGCAATTCTGGTCTCCTAATTTGAGGAAGGAGATTATTGCTATTGAGGGAGTGCAACGTAGGTTCACCAGGTTGATTCTTAGGATGATGGGACTGACATATGATGAAAGAATGTGTCGACTGTGCTTGTATTCACTGGAATTTAAAAGGGCGAGAGGGGATCTTATAGAAACATGTAAAATTCTTAAAGGATTGGACAGGCTAGATGCAGGAAACATGTTCCAAATGTTGGGGGAGTCCAGAACCAGGGGGACACAGTTTAAGAATAAGGGATAGGCCATTTAGGACTGAGATGAGGAAACACTTTTTCACCCAGAAAGTAGTGAATCTGTGGAATTTTCTGCCACAGAAGGTAGTGGAGACCAATTTACTGGATGTTTTCAAGAGAGAGTTAGATTTAGCTCTTGGGGCTAAAGGAATCAAGGGATATGGGGACAAAGCCGGAACAGGGTACTGATTTTAGATGATCAGCCATGATCATCTTGAATGGCAGTGCTGGCTCGAAGGGCCGAATGGCCTACTCCTGCACCTATTTTTCTATGTTTTTTATGTTCTAAATCATTTGTTACTTGTTCTATTTGGCCTCCAATAAATATACATTTTAAAGGAGAACCTACCAACCTCTTTGTGAAAAAGCTGCACCTCGGGTCTCTTTTAAATCTTGCCTCTATCACATTAAGTCCATGTCCACTAGTTTTAGACTCTCCTACCCTGGGAAGAAAATTGTAACCATGATGATGGTGTTTAAGAGGCTTTTAGATAGGTACTCAGAAATGGATCACATGCAGTCAGAGATGCTTAATTTAACTATATTATGGGCCAAATGGGGTTTTCCTGTGCTGTGCTGTTCTATGTTCAATCAAACCTGATTTTGATCAAACCTGACATGATAGATTTTTAAAATATGTTTCTACATTTTCCTTCAGTGCCTGAAGTTGAAGGTGACTCCGGAGCGGACATCGACAGTATAAGTTCCCTGTGCTCCCAGATAACACATGCATTCAGTGGACAAGTGGAGGACCCGTTCTCATCTGCACCAATGACCAAACCTATTGTGGGTGTGGTGGCTTCCCAAGGTGAATCACTGATTTGAACGAATTTTGCCAAAAACATTCAGCTTGTGGCAATGGAAATGTAACCATTTTTTCCCCCCCTCTAGTCGTCAATGGGGCATCCTCCACCTTCCCGGCACCTGTAGCAGCACCGGCCATCTCTCCCACAGTGATGCCGATGCGTGACACCAACCCTTGGTCCCATGTCCCTGCACCAACCAGTGTGGCGACTACAGTTGCTGCAGGTACGTTTATGTGCACCATATATGGTTAAGGCAGGAGATGGAAGAAAGCAAACTCATTATCATTAATCTGGGTGTCTGCAACCAGTATTCAACATAGAATCTAAAATGATTGTAAGGGTCAAGTGCAAAACTGAGGGGGAATCTTATAGAAACATATAAAATTATAAAAGGACTGGACAATCTAGATGCAGGAAAAATGTTCCCAATGTTAGGTGAGTCCAGAACCAGGGGCCACCGTCTTAGAATAAAAGGGAGGCCATTTAAGACTGAGGTGAGAAAAAACTTTTTCACCCAGAGAGTTGTGAATTTGTGGAATTCCCTGCCACAGAGGGCAGTGGAGGCCAAATCACTGGATGGGTTTAAGAGGGAGTTAGATAGAGCTCTAGGGGCTGGTGGTATCAAGGGATATGGGGAGAAGGCAGGCACGGGTTATTGATTGGGGACGATCAGCCATGATCACAATGAATGGCGGTGCTGGCTCGAAGGGCCGAATGGCCTCCTCCTGCACTTATTTTTTTCTATGTTTCTATGTTTACTGATCCAAAATACCACTTGTATTTTAATTTGAACCGAATCCTGTTCACCCTGCTGAACTCCATTCCCTGGTCTAATAACAACACGTTTAAATTCCTGACTTTATTGTAGCCGGTATCTGTAGCCAGGTGTGTTCCACAAGCCTGTGGGACTCAACAGTCTCATCTCACTCATCTCTGTGTCACGTAGCCAAGCATTCACCTCTGGAATTACTTCTGCAAGGTTCAATGCCTTACCTTTACAATGCTTCTTTTAAAATCCTGCCTCTTAGATACGTTTGTATTGATCATAATTTGAAAAACTGTTGTTATAACTCTTAGGATGTTTGCTGTAATTAAAAGTGCTATAAATCTAAGAGCTTTTAAAATCCCTACCGTGTTCAAAATCTCTCCGTGGCTTTGGTCCTTCGAATCTGTAACCTCCTCTAACATTACAACCCATCAAGATCTCTGCATTGTCCCAGCCATGGCCTTCTGTGCAGCTTTCTGCTCCATTAGTAGTTGAGCAAACTTTCAGATATTCAGGTACCAGGTTCAGGAATTCTCACTCGATGTTGTTCTACCAGCCCTTGAGATGGCTTTCTGTTACAAATGCAGCAGAAAGTTGGTCTGATCTTTGGTACTCATAAGGGATATTGCTGGAACCTATATGAACTAACCAGGTGCAGCAGATGGTATCATGGTTAGCACAGACATGGTGAGCTGAAGGGCCTGTTCCTGTGCTGTACTCCTCTGCTTAATACAGGTTGCAACAAGGGATCACCCAGACAGGAATAATAGGATTGAGTAGTGTCACTTTTGATTTCTTGTAAGGAAAATCAGATTTAACATCCACTGGAGTTCTTTGAGAATGTGGTGAATAGAAGATGAAGTATCAGAAAGCTTTCTACAAGAATGTGGTCAACAGGTTAGGGCAGGTGAAACAAGGGATAATATATGGGTGAAGAATAGTTTATGGGTTGGCAGCAGAGAGGGGGAATAAATGGAGGCTTTGAAGCTGGCAGACAGCTGGTGCACTGCAAGGACTGGTGTGTGGTTCCAGCTGTTCAAAGTACATTACAGATGAGAGCCATTCCACATTTGCCGATGAAGCTAAACTACAAGGTACTATGGATAGGGAAGAGGACGTGAAGAAGACTCAGCGGGATGTGAACAGGGCACGACGGAATATAATGTTGGAACAATTAGAGGTCCAAAAACCAAAAAAGCAGAGTACATTAAGTGGTGATAAATGCTGAGAATGTTGTTTTAACCTCTCTGTAATAATGCAAGACTGGGATGCAACCTTTTAGCTAAGAATCAATTGCTTTCTCCCCACAATCTGTACTTTGATTTGATTGAGAGCGAGGTTGGTTTTGTTTTTACTCTTCCCTCTGTTTGAAGCAGGCAATGATTGGGGCAGCCCTCCCGCTGTGACCACCCAGTTTCAGCCGGGTCACCAGCGCACACCGTCGGAAGCTGACCGCTGGCTTGCGGAGGTGTCCAAGAGCGTTCGGGTGCACCCGTCGCCCCAACCCACGGTCGCACCACCCTTCCAGAGCGGCTTGTACGTCACCCCTCAGCCAGCCTTGGTCAGCGTGGTTCCACCCATGCAGCCTGCTTTTGTCCCCACTCAGCCTTACTCGCTGCAGGCCATCAATGGCATTCCATTCCAAGCTCCGAGTCTGCCCGTGGTGGGAATAACCCCTTCACAGATGGTCGCCAACGTCTTTGGCACAGCAGGCCAACCTCAGGTCACCCACGCACAGCAGGGTCAGAACATTGTGGGAATCGCCGCCAGCCCCAGCCCCTACTTTAAACCCGCCGAGCAGATTACCCGCAAGCAAATCAACGGTTCCGCAGTTTTCAATGAAGCAGAAAGTAGCAAATGGACATTGGAAAACAAAAGCAGTGAAATGGCTGCGGGCAATCCTGAGGATGCATTTGAAGCTCAATGGAACGCGCTGGAGTACAAGTCAAAGCAGCGGGCCACCCCTTCTCCGACTAATCCGTTTTCCAGAGATTTAAAGAAGACTTTTGAGATTGAACTTTGAGCAAAGTCTCTGGTTTCCTTTGTCGGACGATTGTGTGTGGAAAGCATTCAGTGTTGATAATGGGCATGAAGAACTGCTTCAGCAGTCCCTGAGAACCATTATAAACAGGGTGCAAAGTTGGACTCAACCATATGGCTAAGTTGTTGAATCAAAGGAGCATGTCCATTATCTGCCTTGGAAAAAAAACGTTTATGTTGTGGTACATGTAGGGATCAGCTGTTGGTTTCTAAACTCTTTCTACCTATAATTGTGGGTATTCTGTGGTGGGACTGCAGGAAGATGCTGCAATTCTTGTGTTGGAGCTTCCAATTTGAATACATTGATGCCAAAATCTTTATTTTTATGCGTTAGTATATATATTTTAATAGTATGGAAATTGAGCTGTAAGTAATCTTGCCAAAGGTAAAACACCGAAAGGTTGTACGAAATGTACATATAGAGAGACTGGTTTATTGCTGATGCTAATGTAAGTACTTCATGTATTCCATCTTTTAAACTGATGTTTGCAGCGGCCTCTTTGTTGTGGGTAGCACACTTGCTTGAACAGATGACCTGTTATAAATCATTAGTATGGAGCAGTATTGCTATGGTAAATGTTTAACCATGTTCAATCTTGGATTCTGTTCAGCAAGACTTTGTTTTGTGTTGATGACAATTTTCTTGTTCCCTTACTGCCTTGAATAGATTTTTAAGAGGCCAGCCAGGTCCGATTGCCGTAATGGTATGAAAAAGATTTGCACAATACTGTTGAGCAGGCTCCTTTGTTGGTCCCTTGTGGTACGCTGACCAATCTCCTATTGTGGCGAAATGAGTCAGTTCTTCTGAGTTAATTACTTTACGCCTCAGTTGAAAATTCTGCAGATATGCTTTCTAGTTTTGTTTTAATTTTGACTTGCACGAGCCTTACAATCACTTGTAATAAAAATAAATTTATACTGGAGATTTATAATCTTTAACAAATAAATGGTTGGAAGAGTAACCATATTTGAAAAGTGCTTTGGATGATTTGAAATTGTTTGACTGCCTGTTGTTATTATTACTTTGGTTGTTATATTATTACTTTGATTGTGGGGAAGAGTTGTGGATGACCAATTCCAGTTACTCAGCAATATTTTCCTGAACCCATCCCCAAAACCAAATCGTATTAATATGCACTCGTCACAGAGCCCACAACTCCCAGATCAATATACACATTTTAACCCAAACTGTAAATATGTAACTAAATATCTCAGAAAACATCCAGCTAATTGCCCATATTTTCCTGTAGAGCTTTTTAGCCTTAAAAAAATATTTTTTAAGGCTAAAAAGCTCTACAAGAAGATTTGAGCAATTTTCTGAGAATAAATGGTCGTTGAGTAGAGATCTTTTAACTGGTTACAGATTTTGCAGAGTTTAGAGAACATAAGTGCAGTTTTAAATGACACACCATGGCAGGATGTTACACACAATGACACACAACATACCAACATGTTAAAGTCCAGAGATCAATAAAATATATCGTATTTTGTCATTGTCTAAAATACAAAGAAAAGCATTGTTTCAAAATGTTGTTTTAATTGTCATTCGTGGAAATGTTAAAAACAGTACACAATATAATTTGACATGGACATCTTGTCTATAAAAATATGATCCTTGTGTGCAGAGGAGGAGTGGCAGTGCTCACAACAGTCGGGTCCATTCAACAATGTTATTTCAGTGAGTGTTTCCAACATCTCAACGTTCTGCTTGTAAAAATACCAGCTTCCGTCACAAATTCCGAATGCAGATAAATATCAAAATATCTCTTTGGAAGAAACTAAACCTCCCTTTCTTGAAAGTTGTACATGCTAAATCACCTGATTAAAGATTGCATCAACGTTTTATTCTAAATTTACAAAAAGTATCTCTTAAAAAATACATACAAGCTTCTTGAATATTTAAGAAATAGATATCACTGCTTGTACATTTAGGAGAACGCTGATCACCTTTGACTGTGGAATGAATTATCAAAAGTTACTTGCAGCACCTCTTATTCATGTTCTGGAGTACACCTGTGCATGTCACTGCAAGAGCAGGGGACCTACAGCAGAAAAAAGTCATCCAGTCAGTGTCATTAAATGTGACAGTTTTATTATATAAACTTTTATTTAGCGCACAGAAAGCCCGTGCTGCTGAAGTGCATGACTCGTCTCTAAGGGCCAGGCCAGGCTTTGTTGGAATTTCCTGCATGAGCCATGACTAGTCTGATTACCTTCAGAAGGACTTTGGTAGTCCAAAGGCTGACAGCTCAGCAATAACTGATTGTCTTATCAGTGAGGCTGAGTATACGACAAATGACTAGAAAAGATAGTAGACATACAGCATGGAAATCAGCCTTTCAGACTACTGAGATTGGGCCGGCATCGAGCCTCAGCCTCACCCCCCGGTTCGCCAACTCGCCAACACTCTCGGGTTAACTGGTCACAGTAAATTAACCTATCAACCAGCTTGTCTTTAGGACGGAGGACACGGGGAGAGCATGCAAATTCCGCATAGACAGCAGCAGCGGTCAGGATTAAACCCATGCCTCTGGACCTGCCAGGCAGCAGCTCTAATAGCTGCACCACAATGTTGCTCCGACCACCTGCTCTATCCTGCCCAGAGAAAGATTATGGCAGAAATTAGTTTTAGAACATTGAACAGTACAACAGGATCAGGCCCTTTGTTCCATAATGCCAAGATAAACTAATCTCCTCTGTCTGCACATGATCCATATACCTCCATTCCCTGCATTTCCATGTGCCTATCTAAAACTCTCTTAAACATCATTCTCGTATCTGCCTTCACCACCACCCCGGCAGCGGGTTCCAGGCAACTAATATAAACATTGTCCTGCACATCTCCTTTTAAACTTTGTCCCAATCACCTTAAAGACAATCCCTTTACTAATCCCTCTAGTCTCCACCCTGGGGGAAAAGGTTCTGATTGTCTACCATATCTGTGCCTCAATTTTATATAATTCTATCAGGTCTCCTCTTAGCCCCAAACACTCGGAGAAGACAATCAAAATTTATCTGACCTAAGGTTATAAGTGATAGGAGTAGAATTAGGCCATTTGGCCTATCAAGTCTACTCTGCCATTTAATCATGGCTGATCTATCCCTCCTATCCCCATTCTCCTGCCTTCTTCCCATTTCCCCTGACACCTGTACTAATCAGGTATCTATCTCTGCCTTAAAAATATCCACTGACTTGACCTCCACAGCCTTCTCATTCCACAGACACACTCATGGCTGATCTATCTTTACCTGTCATCCCCATTCTCCTGCCTTCTCCCCATAACCTTTGACACCCTTACTAATCAAGAACCTGTCAACCTCCGCTTTAAAAATACCCATTGGCTTGACCTCTCCTTGTAGTTAATACCCCCCAATCCAAGCAGGTAGTTAATACCCCCCAATCCAAGCTTACAAACTTCTTCTGCACCCTCTCCAAAGGCGCCATGTCATTCCTGTAATGCAGCAAAGAGAACTGCACACAATCCTCCAAATGTGACCTAACCCAAAGACCTAAAAAGCTGCAGCATGACTTCCCGACTTGTACTCGGTACCCAGACAAATGAAGCCAGGCTGCTTTACCACACTATCTATTAGCGTTGCCACATGGATATCAGAAGGCATTTGGGATGCAACTCGGTTGAATGGTTTAGGGAAATACTGGCCTGCCACAGGGCTAGGTAACAAGACTCTTGCTTGTCATGGTAGATGCTGTTTTGGACAGATGCAGGAATCAAAATTTAGATGTTTGCTAATGATACCAAAACTGGGGTGAACAGAAAAAATGGCAAATAGAATTCAATCAAGAGAACTGATTGGACACACCCAAGAGGGCCAAAAAGTACGGGAAATACATAAGGCCTGTTTTATACAGTATATAAAGGAGTCATAGAACGGTTACCTCAACCTGTTTCATTAGCCTACAGATAATTGTCTTTATTAGCAGACAGATAGAATACAAAAGCAGAAAGACCATTCCAGAAATGTATTCCCAAAGCAAGCCCACAACCGAGATGCTGTTTACATTTGTAGCCACCACAACAATGGGCAGGCTGTGACAGCAACTTCCAGGCACTAAATGAATGCATTAGTCTTCAGGGAGGAGGCAAGTGAGTAAACTAACAATTGTTAGAGGTTACTGGTTAATATATCACTGGCTCCAGGTGGAACAGAGCCTCAGTGGTTGAGAAATAAATTGCTGTTCCAATATCACCTCTGAATCTGAATTCCACACACATTTTCACCGTAAGGGCTGTATAGTGAGCTGCATTGGTTTATAAGTGCTCTTCACTTCTAGAGCTCACAAACAAGTGGCCATAGCAGTGATACCTGCATCCCTCAACTCTCTGGGACCACAGGGAACAATGTCAGTGCTGGAGATGAGACACAAGTGGCCCTCTTTAACCCAGTTTGATTAGGGGCCCTGGCCTGTGATTAACATCAACCCACACAACAACATTTTAAATGATATTGTGGCTCCATCAGCTGCATGAAACAGCTATGCTGAAGAGGTGAACGATGGTGAACTGTTGCAAGCAACCTGTAATTCAGGACAAGATACACAAAGCTGAGAAGTGGTGAGTTTGCAGCAAGAAATTAACCAGTGACACAAATAACAAAAGCAGGCGAGAATACAGCAGTCAATGTTAAAATGTGCAGGAAGAAATTGTTAGCAGGCAATGCTCTACAATGGTGTACATCATACAAGGGTCTGGAAGGAGAGTAAACCTGTACAAAGATAATAAAGCTCTGCTGGGGATGGATTATTGATAAAAGTGCAAGATCTCCCACATCATCATTTCATAAACCACAGAGAACACTTGGATTTGCTGTGATGTTGCAGCTTTTGGTTCGATCGTGGCTGCAGGCTCTTTCAGGAGACCATGGTCACAGTGTTAGTGTCTCAGTTCAGTGATGGGGAAACCATTGCTGTCAGCTTAGGTCCAGAATCTGCTCAAGTGAACAGAGCTGAGTTAGCCTGCAGGATCCACTAGGAGGCAGTACAGTGCAGTGACTCCAGACCTCTGCAAAGCTGCAGACTCAGAGAGGAAAAGCTGCACAGTTTAGCAACCTGGGGTCACAGAGTCAAGGTTTGCAGAAACGGGCCCTTTGCCCCAACTTGTACATGCCGATCAAGATGCCCTTCTCAGCTAGTCCCATTTGCTTGTGTTTGGCCCATCTCTCCCTAAAGCTTTCCAATCGATATGCGATTTTAAACAATGTACAAAGCTATCTCTTCCTCTGGCAGCTCATTCCATATACCCACCACCCTCTGTGCAAAAGAACTGCCCTCAGGCCCCTGTTAAATCTTTACCCTCTCACCTTAAAGCTACGCCCTCTAGTTTTAGATCCCCTACTGTGTGGAAAAAAGCTGTGGCCATTGACCTTATTGGTGCCCTCCAAGATTTTATAAATCACTATAAAATCACCCCTCAGCCTCCTTTGCTCCAGAGAAAACTCCCATCCCAACATATCCCTTCTCTACTTATAACTCAAGCCCTGCAACCCTGGTAACATCCTTGTGAATCTTTTCATCTCCCCCTTAAGCTCAGTTTACTCCTGACCCTCCTACAGCCAGGACATAAGCGAGCGGTGCTGAAGGCAATATTGTATAAAGGTTCTCTCCTTCATTATGAATGAAATTTTAATTCCAGATTTAATGGAGAAAGAATATAATTTTAAGAAAGGTGCACAAAAAGGCTGGAGAAACTCAGCGGGTGCAGCGGGATCAATAGATGCTGCAGCACCCGCTGAGTTTCTCCAGCTTTTTTGTGTACCTTCGATTTTCCAGCATCTGCAGTTCCTTCTTAAACAAATAATTTTAAGAAAGTTGGGGGTCACTGCTGACCGGTTGTATGGATCACCATTCTGTGTAAACACCAGGTAGTGTACTGCCTGAGAACATGGATCAATCACCACAGCAAGCAAGAGCTTTCCCCATCACCTGCGAGCAGCGAGCTGAGCTGAGCTGAGCTGCCCATGCACGGCCCTGTTATCCCTGCTGCACCGGGCCGTCGCCTGTCGGCTGTCTGGAGCAGCTTGCGCAGCAGAAGCTGGCGTGGTACTGGTTGGAGCACAGGTTGGCCTTTATTATCAGGTCACAGTTTGCCAGCTCCGGCAGGTCCACACACAGCGGCTCAGGGGCTGCGGAGTGCATCACTGTCTCTGTGGCTGAAAGAACATCAGGTGAAAAATACTTTCAATGCAGCAACGCCGAGCGTCCCCTTTCCTTTCCTCGGCTGGCGGAGAGCTCGGTGACGTGGGAACGATGGATGGCAGTGTTGGGGTGGGATGTGGCAGGAAACTCCAAAAATAACATTTCCAACTCCATCTCCCGCCAAGCCCTCGCTAAACCAAGAATGTATTTCACAGTCAGTCACGCAGCAGGGAAACAAGCCCTTCAGCCCATCAAGTCCGTGCCAGCTACCAAGCACATGTTTACTTCATTCTCCCAGATTCTACCGCTCTCCTCCACTAACGGACAAGCTTTTATTGCAGATTCTCAACATTTACAGTTTTATTGATTTTTCAAAATAGGAAACCCGTTGCCTTGGTATTTTTCCCAGTTACAGGTTATGTCAAACATGCAAATGTACTGAAGAGGTGACCCTAGAGACTTGTCTGTGCAGGAATCTTGGGGCAAAATACAAACAGCTGGAGGAACGCGGTGGGCTGGGCAGTGGATGGAGAGTCCGTGTATCGGGTCGAGACGTTGCTCAGGCCTGATGCCGGGTCTCCACCCAGGGTTTCATCGCCACAGATCTTGCTTGATGTGTTGAGCTCCTCCATAGTTAGTTGCTTTGCTCCAACATGTTTTCTTGGAGAGGATTGAGGTGGACTAACGGGCTGAGGCCTCGAGCTCATGTGTGGGTTTATTCCATTGCATCCACAATTGAGCTTGCTGGAGGAGCAGGGAAACGCAGGTGTGGATGACAAGAACCCTGGGTAAGTGCTTGCTCAACATTTGTGTTTGGTCGCATTGCTGGATGGTTTAACGCTACAGGATGTGCCCACTGACAGTGCAGGCTTTTACAGGCAGGGCTGGCTAGAACAGGGGCTGCTCCTCAACACAAGGCAAGGCCAGCTGGAGATTGGAAGCCATGTCCAGTGCCCAGAGCCCAGAGCCGGCACCTCCCTCATCAGCGGTGCCAGCTGCAGCTGGATGGCGAGGGGGGCAGCAAGGGTTACACCACCACTGCCACAGGGAAGGTGGGCACTGGGGATGGGTGGGCTCTGATCTTACTCACATATCACCGTCAGGTCGGCGCTGGCACTGACTGCTCGTGAACCGCTGTAGGCGTTGCAGGTGTACGTCCCCGAGTCGGCCAGCTGCACGTTACGCAGAGTCAAGGTGCCGTCCAGGGAGACGACGGCACTCTCTGTGTCCACTCTCAGTGGGACGCCATTCCTGCATTAAAGGCAAGGCAAACCTACTCAGCACTGTGTGTAGGAAGGAACTGCAGATGCTGGGTTACACCAAAGATAGACACAAAATGCTGGAGTAACTCAGCGGGACAGGCAGCATCTCTGGAGACAAGGAATACGCAACGTTTTGGGTTGAGACCCTTCTTCAGACTGAGCAGTGTTGCTGCAACATTTGGTTGTACCATTTCTCCTGGGATGGAATAAATGAGCAAACTACCCACACTGAGGCCCAGCTTTAATGCTGGCTGAAGCTGTGCAGGTGGAGGTCTGGGCATCACACAATCTAGTGTCCAGCAACCAGCTACCCTGGAGAAGATGCCCTTAGAGGCGCTCCCACACTGCGCTGGCAATGCCTTCCACCCAACGACCACGAAGGGGCGGCAAGATGAGGATAGTGTGCGACTGTGGGGGGGGTGAACCTGGTGCTTCCCCGCATCTGCTAATCGTGGCCTTCTCCGTGGGAGTGTCTGGTTTTGGGAGGTGCTGTCGGAGTAGCCTGGGGAGCGTGTTGTAGACGGTGCACACTGCAACCACTGGGGGACAGTGAATGGAAGCTGAGGGAGGGGAGCGGAGCTCAACACGTGGCTGCTTTCCCCGGGGTGGTGTCGAGCCTCTTGGCCCTCACTGCAGCTGCCCTCATCCGGACAGGGGTAGACGCCACTCATCTCCCCCCGCCCCCCGCTCCCACTCCTCCCTGCCATCACGCCAGGATATCTGATGCCTCAGCCCACATTCTCCATCAGATGGTCCATGTCCCGGGCAGAAGGCAGGGGTCAGGGGTCCCTCTTCACCGAGGCGCTGACCACATCGCTCCAACTCTTCCGGAGCCAGCCTGGGGACTATCGCAACAATTAAGCAGCAGGCAGGTACATGGATAGGACAGGTTTGGAAGGATATGGACCAAGCGCAGGCAGGTGGGACTAGTGTAGACATGCAGGGCTGAAGGGCCTGTTTCCACTCTGTGTGACTCTATGACAGAGCTGGGTGATAGGGGAGGTCTCGGAGCCCGCCCCCAGGGCGGCGCTACCACTATCCCGACCCCTCACCCTCCCCACGTGAGGTCGCAGGTCGTCCCCGCCCCCGCCACTGCTTGCCTTGTCCAGCGGACGTGAGCCTGTGGGTCGGACACCGCACAGGGCAGCTCGGCACGCCCTCCGAGATCCACTCGCACGTCCCGCGGGGGGGTGGTGATCCTCAGCGCTCCTGGCGGGGAAAGGCAGCGTTAGTTCCCCACAAAGCCCAGACCATCTCCCCTCCCCCCCCTCCCTCCCTTCCTCTCCACGCTCGTCCGAAGCAGGGGGAAGGTCAAAAGGTCATAAGTGATAGTAAAATTAGGCCATTTGGCCCATCAAGTCTATTCCGCCATTCAACCATGGCTGATCTATCTCTCCCTCCTAACCCCATTCTCCTGCCTTCTCCCCCATCACCTCTGACACCCGTATTAATCAAGAATCTATCTATCTCCACCTTAAAAATATCCACTGACTTGGCCTCCACAGCCTTCTGTGGCAAAGAATTCCACAGATTCACCACCCTCTGACTAAAGAAATTCCCCCTCATCTCCTTCCTAAAGGTTAGTCCTTTAATTCAGAGGCCACCACCATGCCGCGGGTCCCTGCTGTCAGCTCCAACGCTGCCGACAATGACCCCGGTGCACGCGGACACTACCTTGGACCTTCAGCTCAACTTGACGGAAGTCCTGATCCCGTCCGTCCGACACGTGACACGTGTACACTCCGGCATCTTGTGGCTGAACCCGGCTGATCACCAGCCATCCGTCCGGATGCTTGCTGTGCCTGTCGGGACAGAGACGGAGAGGTCAGGGGCAGCAGCTCACAACAAGGTCATCACTCCATCACTTTAGGCCGGCACGGTGGCGCAGCGGTAGAGTTCCTACCTCACAGCGCAGGGACCCGGGTTCGATTGACTACAGGTGCTGTCTGTAGCGAGTGTGTACGTTCTACCCATGGATTTTCTCTGAGATCTCCGGTTTCCTCCCGCACTCCAAAGATGTACTGGTTAATTGGCTTGGTATAAATGTAAAATTGTCCCTGGTGTGTGCGGGGATCGCTGGTCAGCGCAGACTTGGTGGGTCGAAGGGCCTGTTTCCCCGCGGTATCCCTACACTAAATTAAACTAAACTCCCCTTGCCCACTACTGTGCCAAGGCCTCACACTTTCATTCCCCCTGGACAGTCCGTATCTGAGGAAGGGCAGGAACACTCACGCCACTGTAGTCTGTGGAGAACCGAGACTCCACCCAGATCCACACTTCAAGATGCACCCAAGGTCATGGACCCGCGAGGGACCTGTAGATTTTCACTTTCTTTTAGACAGTCTAGCCGAATGCAACCGGGAGTAGCTCAGGCAGACATCCACCAGTCAGTCACGGCTCCTGTATGGGGCTGGATCTCCAGTTAACCGCATGGTGGAGCAGCGGTAGAGCTGCTGCCTCACAAACTCCGGTTCAATCCTGACTACAGGTGTTGTCTGTGTGGAATATTCCCCTTCTACCTGTGACCACGTGGGTTTTCCTCCCACATCCCAAAGACGTGCATCTTTGTAGGTTAATAGTCCTCTATAAATTGCCCCTACTGAGTAGGGATTGGGTGAGAAAGCGGGATAACATAGAAATAGTGATCGATGGTGGGTGTGGGCTCGGTGGGCTGAAGGGTCTGTTTCCACGTTGTATCTCTAAACATTCACCAGGGCTCTGCTGAGGGCCAAGAGCCTCACATTGGGCATCATATCACATCAATGAGCCAGCAATGCCTTGCTCAACTTTGGGAACTTTACAATGATGGTATCTGGGCAAACCAGGTCAGGACGTACACAGTGAACGGTGGAGCCCTGGGGATGTTGTAGAGCAGAGGGATCCAGGAGCACCAATACATAGTTCCATGAAAGTGGTGTCACAGTGGACAAGGGGGTAAAGAAGGCTATTGGCATCAGTCAGGGAACTGAATATAGACTGTTTAAGAAGGAACTGCAGATGCTGGAAAATCGAAGGTACACAAAAAAGCTGAAGAAACTCAGCGGGTGCAGCAGCATCTATGGAGCGAAGGAAATAGGCGACGTTTTGGGCCAAAACCCTTCGAAGGGAAAGAAACTAAGGGTTTTGGCCCGAAACGTTGCCTATTTCCTGCGCTCCATAGATGCTGCTGCACCCGCTGAGTTTCTCCAGCTTTTTTGTCTACCAACTGAATATAGACGTTGGGGCACAAAAAGCTGGAGTAACTCAGCGGGACAGGCCGCATATCTGGGGAGAGGAATGGGTGATGTTTCGGGCCAAGACCCTTCTATAGACTGAGTGTCACGGGAGAGGGCGTCTAGAGATATGGAAGGTTAAGTGTGAAAACAATAGATTAAAGCAGATGGTAAAGGAAATGTAGAACGGTTCATTGTTGGATGAGGGGAAGGTACATTGTTAGCTGATCTGTCATCATTGCTTTGATCAGTCACTTTCACACCATATCTTGTGTCCCTCTCCCCTGACTCTCAGTCTGAAGAAGGTTCTCGACCCAAAATGTCACCCATTCCTTTTCTCCAGAGATGCTGCCTGTCCCGCGGAGTTACTGCAGCAGTTTGTGTCCATGGCTGGTGTGAACCAGCATCTGCAGTTCCTTCCTGGACATGGAGGCTGGGACATTGTTGTGGTTGAGGCCATTCACCTGAGGGAGAGCAGGGGCCGGCCGTGTCTACGCCACTCCACGCTGGGGGGAGGCGACGCCTGGACCCGGCACGGTAACCGAGCCGTCTCCCCCGGCCGCACCGACACCGTGCCCACGTCACTCCGGTCGATCTGCAACCTGCCGGGAGAGAGCGCGGTTAACTGGGGCGCACCAGGATGAACCGGGGATCACGGGCCCAGGAGCAGGCGGCAACCGGGGATCACGGGCCGTGGATCGGAGAGCAGGAGCAACGCTGGAGACTGGGGTGGGGTATGAGACGGGGGGAGAGGACACTCTGGAAGGGGAGAGCGTGTCGGGACGGTGAGACTGGAGGGAGTGGGGTTGGTGAGGTTGGGGGATTTGGGGAGGGGAGACTGTCGGTGAGGTTGGGGAACTGGGGAGCACTCAGCAATGCCCCCGGCTGCCTGCAGTGAGGGGGGCCATTCGGCCCCTCAGGGGTCACACATGGGGAGTGTTCCTGGAGTCTGGGTCCGTGTGCGTGCAGCAGGGTCCACGTGTGCTGCAAGTACACGGGCCAGGTGTGTGTGAGCAGCGTGTCCATCGCGTGTTCACACAGCCTGGTGTCTCTGATCAGAGCCACACGGCAGTGAGGACAACTCCATCAGTCTGGGTTGAGGGTCCGGGGTGGGGGTGGGGGTGGAGCAAGAGAGAGGGGGCCAAGGGGAGAGGGGGGTTGACCAGGGGGAGGGTGTGGTCGGAGGGGGAAGGAGGACAGGGGAGGCGGGGGGGATGGGGCTGATGGAGGAGGCTGCCTGGGGAAGGAGAGGTCGGTACCAGGAGAAGTCCAGGATGATGGTCCTGGGGGAGAGGAGTGATCCCGGGTGTTCCGGGAGGAGGGGGATTGAGTGCCGGTGGGGGGGGGGGGGGGGGGGGGGAGGGTCTGATGGGGAGAGGGGGGGGGAGAGGGTGAGGGGTACCCACTGCACTACCAGTGCGGATGGGTCGAGGAGGGGAAGGGGTGATCCTGGAGGAAGGTCGTGGCCCTGGATGACTGGGGCATGTTCCCAGTGGGATGGGGTCGGGGGTTCGGCTGCATTACCTGTGGCTGGGCGCTTCCCGTGGGGCGGGGGTGGGGTCCCTGTTGGGCGGTTGGTGCCGTCCGCTGGATGGGCTCCAACGCTGGGGGTCGGGAGCCCCCCCCTCGTCCGGCTTCTGGCAGTGCCGCACGCACTCGGCCTCCGTGGGGAAGTTGTTGCGGTTGCCGTGGCAACCCCCGTACCAGAAGCGGTTGCAGGCGCCGGGCTGAGGCACAAAGAACCAGCGGGCCACCCAGTCACTGCAGGGCCCGTTGGCGCTCACCAGCTGGCACCGGGCCGGGAGCGCTGCGGGTCAGAGGTCACAGGTCAGAGGGGCACCAACAAAGGGTCGAGACCCAGGGTGGGGGGGGGAGAGGAGCCCCTGACGCATCGACCCCCATGGATCCCACTACCTTAACCTCCAACCTCCTCCCCTCTCCTCACACTCTCACCCTCCCTCACCCCTCCCACCATCACCCTGCTGCACACTGACAGCCCCGACCCCTCCCGCACCACTCCACCCCCGCCTTACCCCACCCTGACCCCTCACACATCTCTGCACCCCTTCCCACACCCTGACCCCTTCCCACACACTCTGACCTCTTTCCACGCCCTCTGACCCCACCCATGGCCTCTGATCCCTTTCCACGCCCTCTGACCCCACCCACGCCCCATCCTGATCCCCACTACCCCCACCCCATCTCCTCCCTCACCCTCTCTATCCATTGCCGAACCCACACCGTGACTCCTCTCTCTCCCTCTCCCCTCCTACCTCCACCAGATCCCTGATCTGCCCCCGTTCAGGTTTGCCCCGACACACTGTTTGTTCTCCGCTAGTCACAGTTGGTCTCGTCTCCACTAGACAGGAGCCGGTAGTGAAACTCCACCTCACAACATCAACCCCCTCCCCCACCTGTCTGCGGCATGGTGGCGCAGCGGTAGAGTTGCTGCCTTACTGCGCCAGAGACCCGGGTTCGATCCTGACCACGGGCGCTGTCTGTACAGAGTACGTTCTCTCCGTGACAGGCGTGGGTTTTCTCCAAGATCTTCACTTTTCACCCACAATCCAAAAACGTACAGGTTTGTAGGTTAATTGGCTTGATATAAATGTAAAATTGTCCCTGGTGCTGGATAGTGTTAATGTGTGGGGATCGCTGGGCGGTGCGGACTCGGTGGGCCGAAGGGCCTGTTTCCGCGCTGTATCTCTAAACTACACTGTCCAAGTCCCTCCGCCACCTCTCATGTCCTCATCACCTGTTCTCAAGTTGCCAAGTGTTGCTCTGGCACTTTGTGCTATTTTGGCCACATTGGGGGCTCTACAAGGGCATAAGACAGTTGTTGGTGGTGGACTGGCCTGTATGGACAGTCAGGGTGAGTGAGGGTCAGGCTGGGCTCAAGCCCTGTGTCGACCGCCCGCCCGCGGTCAGAGCACTGTGAGAGGGAGGGCAAGAGATCCACTTACAGTGGGAGAGCTGCTCCCTGCATCCCTCGCCTTCCGGTCCCAGGGCCAACGTGGTCTCATCCTGGCAACAGCCGTACCTGGAGGCCCGGCATTGGTCTGGTGCACTGTTCCGGGCAGCTACCCTGGATTCCTGCAACACGGATAAAAAGGAACTGCTTGTCAAAACATTCCCCATCCCAAACTGCCGGTGGTGCTTACAGGATGGTGCCCAACCCAGGCGACTATTTGTGTGCTGGCCACGGAAGCAGGTCTACGTTCACACATTGCAATCGCTCCACACTTTTAAATCTCGGCTCCCACAGCAACATTTATTAGTTTAACAATGATCACTAATCATGTATCTGTACATGTGAATGGATTGATTGTAATCATGTATTGACTTTCTACTGGCTGGTTTGCACGCTACAAAAGCTTTTCATTGTACCTCGTTACACGTGAGAATATACTGAGATGAACTGTACCCTGTGCACCAACGCTGTGTGCCGTTGGTTATTTCTAAGGTGAGCTGAGGCAGTGAGGTGGGCCGCTGCTTGTCTCGGTGCAGACCCGATGCAGGGTGGGGGGGAAGGGGGGGCGGCAGGGTACTCACGGAGAAGGGCTCGGTCCCCTCGAAGAGCCGCTCAGCCGGGTGCCTGGGACAGCCAGCCTGGTTCAAGCCTTGGGCCGAAGTCACTCCATCTGGACAGCAGCCATACCTGGGCAGTTCAGACACACTTTAGAGATACAGCGTGAAACTGGCCTCTCGTTCCACCGAGTCCGCGCCGACCAGCGATCACCCCGTACACTAGCGCTATCCTACACACTAGGGGCAATTTAAAACTTTTACCAAAGCCAATTACCCTTCAAATCTGGACGTCTTTGGAGTGTGGGAAGAAACGGAAGTTCTTGGAGAAAACCCACGCGGTCACGGGGAGAAGGTACAAACTCTGTACAGACAGCACCAGTTGTCAGGATCGAACCCGTGTCTCTGGTGCTGTAAGGCAGCAACTCTACCGCTGAGTCCCGTCACATCATCCCAGCCCACTGAACGCCAACCTCCCCCACCCCTTACTGACGCAGGGACATAACCCTGGGTAGGCGGGCAGCGACCCACCAACTCCCGGGGACTCGCTGTAAAACCAGCTGTTTTACAACTGATGGGTGACAGGCGTCAGCCCGGTGACTATGATTCATTCGGTGATTCAATTCCCCCTTTTATCCCCGTCGGAAAGGCAAAAATCAAACTGCAAATGAGACTCAGCAACAGAGGAGGGGGCAGGCAGGGCTGGGGGAGGAATTGTGGATGTTCTGGTCAAGACCCTGCACAGGACCCAGATCCTCCAGCACTTGCTTTCTCTTTGCTCCTGATCCCAGCAGCCGCAGTCTATGTTTATGTGTCTGTGATGCTGCTGCAAGCAAGATTTACCCCGAAGTTAGACACAAATTGCTGGAGTAACTCAGTTGGACAGGAAGCATTTTTGGAGAGAAGGGAATAATGTGTGACGATTTTCACTGCACCTCACATTATTTGTGCTCCTGACAACGAACCTGTCCTGACTATGGGCGATAACTGATGTCATGAAATTTAGTCATTTTGAAGATGTTGACATCTGCATTCATATAATTTAGACACAAAGAACCGCAGACGCTAGTTTACAAAACAAAACCAAAGTGCCAGAGTAATTCAGCGGGACAGGCAGCATCTCTGGAGAGAAAGAATGGGTGACGTTTTGGGTCGAGAAGTGTTGGGTGACTCCAGCACTTTGTGTTTCATATAATTTGGCGGTCTGTCTGTAGGCTGGGTGTTGTGGACTTGTCGGGTGGGTGTGAGTGGAGGTGGGGGCTGGCTGTATTACCTGCTCTTGTAGCAGGGGATGAGGGGACAGCCCGCACCCCCCGGCCCATCAGCGGCTGCGTAGCCATCGGGGCAGCAGCCGTAAGGCTCCGCGTGGCAGTCCCACCGCTCCGGCCCCAGCAGCTCCTGCCGTCCCCCGGGCCCAAACCGGCCGGAGAGTGGGGAGTCCGACTCCGGCACGTGGTGGTAAAACCTCGCCACGTCCGACCCCTGCGGTGGCAAGGCGACGGGGAGCAGGTTTGTCTCCGTCCGATCCGGCAAGAAGTCCGGGAAGTAGGGGTCTGAAATTCAAAGCAGAAGAAATGTTCCAAGGTGGTGTCGGAGGGAACTGCAGATGCTGGTTTAAACCGAAGATAAACATTGGAGTAATGCTGGAGTAACTCAGCGGGTCAGGCAGCATCTCTGGAGAGAAGGAACGGATGACGATTCAGGTCGAGACCCTTCTTCACACATGCTCACAAGATGCTCTTTACTGTTGGTGCATGGCCAACAGATTAGTCTTGGGAAGAGTTGCTACAACTTTATACAGCTTCTGCAATTGCAGCAAGTTGGTGTGAACGTATTCTCCAGCCGTTAGTCCCCCGGCTCCACACACTCCACGCAGCACGGTGGCCATCAAACCATGCTCCTACTGCACAACCACACCATGCTGAACCGACCAAAGATACAGCATGGAAACACCAAGTCCTCACCAGCCATCAATCTCCCATCCACACCAGTTCTTTGTTATCCCACTTTCACGTCCACTCTCCACACACTTGGGGAGATTTACAGCGGCCAATCAACCTATAAACCCACAACTTTGGGATGTGGGAGGAGACCGGAGCGCTTGGAGAAAACCCACGCGGTCACAGGGAGAACATAGAAACTCCACACAGGCAGCCCCCCTTGGTCAGGATCGAACCCAGATCTCTGCTGCTGTACCGCCCTCAAACCAGACAATTATCCAGGAGTTAGCTTTGTAGAGAGACGGACCTCCGACCGTTTCAGGGTTGGAGTTTACACCTTCAGATGAGGGACGCGTTTTGATGGGAAGAGGCATTGGAAGTCGAGACACCGTGGCTTCCAACAATGACAGTACCAAGGCCAGACCAGCACCTCCTTACCCCTCATTACACCCCCTCTGTTTGCCTGCCGCTCACACACACACACTCATACACATGTACATACATGCCTGCACACATGCGTACACACACACACACACACATGCCTACACACATGCGTACACACACGCCTACACACACACGGACACATACACACTCACAAACACATGCGTACCACACATGTATACCTACACTTGTACACTCACACACATACACACACTTGTACACACATACTCGTATCCACGCACTTGTACACCCACTCGTACACACACACACACATATACACACTCGTACACACACACACGTACACACACACTCGTACACACACACATACACACACTCGTACACACACACACACCTACACACACTTGTACACACACTCGAACACACACCCGTACACACTCACACGTACACACTCGTACACACACACCAGGCCCACACTGCCACTGGATCTTCTGCCCAATGCAGCAAACACAAGCAAGAATGCGGTCGGTCAAAGTAAGCAGGGCTCACCCAATGCTGGTAGGTACTCAACGTATGGGAAGGTCATCGGCTCGTCATCCGGATCAAATCCCGTGGGATCTGGAAAACTTGGGACAGCTGGAGGAGCAAAGAAAAAATTGTTAAAGCAAAAAGATTGAGCAAAACACCAAATGTGTGGTGAAGTGAGTGAGTGAGTGAGTGAGAGAGCGAGGTGTCGGGGTGTGGGGCTGGCTGGGTGTGAGCTCGGTTGTGGTGGAGGTGTGGAGGTGTCGGCCCCCGCAGCTGAGAGCCACGGCAAGATGCCACACACGGCACCAACATTGACCACAAACCCAAATTATAGGAACAGCACCTCATATCTTGCTTGGCCAGCGGTAGGAATTGTGATTTCTCTAACTTCAAGTAACCCGTGCATCCCCTCTCTCTCCGTCCCCCCCTCACCCAAGTCGTAGTACTAGTCGTCTTGTTGAGTCTCATTGGCTGTCCTGGTTTTCACCTCACACACAGCTAGCAATGGCCTGTTTCCTTTATCATCATTACTTTTTTGCATATCTTTCATTTGTTCTTTACCCCTCCACATGACCATCTATATCTTTTGTTTCCTTCCCCTGACTGTCAGTCTGAAGAAGGGTCTCGACCCAACACGTCACCCATTCCTTCTCTCCAGAGATGCTGCCTGTCCCACTGAGTTACTCCAGCACTTTGTGTCGATCTTCGGTTTAAACCAGCATCTGCAGTTCCTTCCCTCTTACCTTCTCCTGCATAGAGATCTGCAGAGCCAAACACTCCTCACAGGACCACTAGTATGAGTTGATGACTTCCCTCTGGTAAGCCAGGCTGGACAAGTAGAACTGAGACAGTGGTGCCCCTGGTATGGGAACAGCACAGGGGGGGGGGGGGGGGGGGGAGGCAAGTTGCCGAATGGCCTCTACTCCAGCTCAGCTCTACACCAGGTCTCGGGTCAGTGGAGCCCGACTACTGGAGGACCAGGGGGAAGCTGGTGGAGAGGGGGAGAGGGAGGGTGGAGGGACCTCTGTAAATGGTCTGGGAGGGGGCAGAGTGGTGGGTGGGTGTGGATGCTTCAAGCATGGAGGAGCAGGAGGAGGAGGTGGAGTGGGTGGAGGGGTTGGTGCAGAGTGAGCGGGGTGGTGGGGGGGTGTTGAGGAGTGGGGAGTGAGCGGAGGGGTGGGGAATGGACGGGGGAGACGTGAGCAGGAGTAGGGGGTGGGTGGAGGGGGCGGTGTAAGTGAGCGGGGGGGGGGGGGGGGGGGTGTGTAGGATGTTCCGCGGCACTGCTCACCCTGGGGCAGGTAGCAGGACTGTGTGTTGCAGTCCTCCATGTCTCGGGGTTGTCTGCGGGCGTCGCACTGTCGGGGGTCCCAGTGGTTGCGCTCCTGGTTGTAGCAGATCACCTGCCGCTTCCTGAGGCCCGACGCACAGCTCTTGGAGCACTGGGGGAAGAGCAGGGCCGTGGGGGAGGGCAGTCACACACACCACCCCTCACACAGACCCCCCCACCCCCACCCCCCCCCCCCCCCCAAACCACCCTGCCCCCCCACCCCCACCCCAAACCTCCCCCCCCCCCACCCCAAAGGGGGCAGTCCCTGCCCCCCCCCTCCCCCCAAACCCCTCCCCCACCCCCCCCCCCCCCCCCACCTCAGAGGGGGCACACCACCCCTCACACACCCTCACCCCCCCAATCACACAGCCCCCCCCCCCCCCCCCCCCGCCACCCACACCAACTCGCAACACCAACCTCTCCGACTCCTTCCTCCAAATCCAAGGAGTAGCTATGGGCACTCGCATGGCCCCAGCTGCGCCTGCCTCTTTGTCGGGTACGTCGAACAATCCCTGTTCCAGGCGTACACTGGCCCTATCCCCCAACTCTACCTCCGCTACATTGACGACTGCATTGGTGCTGCCTCCTGCACCCATGCAGAACTCACTGACCTCACCACCAATTTCCATCCTGCACTCAAATTCATTCTACCACACCTACCTCCTCTTTCTTGATCTCACTGTCTCCATCACAGGAGCCAGTCTATCAACTGACATCTATTATAAACCCACTGACTCCCACAGCTAACTGGACTACACATCTTCCCACCCTGCTTCCTGTAAAGACTCTATCCCCTACTCCCAATTCCTCTGTCCACGCTATTGTCTGCTTTGATGTTATTTTCACACCTCACCCTTCCATATCTCTAGACTCCCTCGCGCCTGACTCTCAGTCTGAAGAAGGGTCTCGACCCGAAGCGTCACCCATTCCTGCTCTCCATAGATGCTGCCTGTCCCGCTGAGTTACTCCAGCATTTTGTGTCTATGCTTCCCCTTCCCCGTCAGGCAGCGACACTCACCAGGCCCCATGCACCGACGTGCCAGGAGTAGGAGGGGGGGCAGGCGAGGCGGGAGCAGGTCTGCCGGGCACTGGGCCGGGGCTGGGAGGAGCAGGCGGAGTCCAGGAGCTGCCCACCCAGCTGTGACATGCAGGAGACTGGCCGTGACTGCAGGCCCTCACCACAGCTCACCGAGCACTGCGGCAAGAGATGGTCAAGCCGGAGCGACGGGACCGACCCCACCCACCCCACCCCAACCCCCCCCACCCCCACCCCCACCCCCCCACCCCAACCCCCCCCCACCCAACCCCACCCCCCCCCACCCCAACCCCCACCCCAACCCCCCCCCCCACCCACCCCCCCCCCACCCCCCCCCCCCCCCCACCCCCACCCCCCACCCCACCCCCCCCCCCCCCCCCCCCCCCCCCCCCCCCACCCCCAACCCCCAACCCCTACCCCCCCCCCCCCCCAACCCCCACCCCCACCCCAACCCCCACCCCAACCCCACCCCCACCCCCACCCCAACCCCAACCACCCCACCCCACCCCCCCCCACCCCACCCCACCCCAAACACCCCACCCCCCCCCCAAGGCGGACCTAACCCCCCCCCCACCCCCAACCCCCCAACCAGATGATCCCAACCCCCCCCAACCCCCACCCCCAAACAGAGGTGGGTGGCGGAGTGGGGGGCTCAGGGTGAGTGGGGTGGAGGGGAGTAGTGTAGGGAGAGGCGTTTGTGTTGGGGTGGAGAGGGAGAGACGGGGAGAGGGAGAGGGAGCGTGACAGTGGAGGGTCACACTCACAGAGCCACCCCGCTCCCCCCCCCCCCCCCCCCCCCCCACACACTCACCGGGCCCCAGGCTCCGATGTACCAGGAGTGGGTGTCGTGGCAGCGGCGTGGTTCGCAGGGCTCGGAGGCGGCCGGTGGGGGCCGGGAGCCGCACATGAAGTCGGGCAGTTGGCCGCCGGATGAAGACACGCAGGGGACCGCCCGGGTACGATGGCCCCCGCCACACGACACTGAGCACTGAGGCACAGGGCACAGTCACCACGGCACAACCCACCACCCACTTCCCCACACCCCCCTCCTCTTACCCACCTGCGACCCCCCTCTCCTCACCCCTCTTCTTACCCCCCCCACACACCCCCCTCCCCCTCTCACGCCCACCCCCCCATCCTCTTACCCCCCCTCTTACGCCCCCTCTCCTCATCCCTCTCACCCCATCCCCACCCCACCCTCCCCTCACCTCCTCCCACTTCCCCCCCCCCCCACTCCACCGCTCAACATCCAGGGATCTCACAGCCTGTGCCCACAGGATGACCAAACATGATTCAAGTACGTAGGAATTGACCGGGGGAATGGAGGAGGATGGTGGTTGGGCGGGCAGCGGTGGGCACAAACCCCACACTGGGGTGGGGTCCCGGTGAGTGGGGATGTGGGAGCCGCCCCCCTCCCACTGGACAGAACGGCAGAGTCCTGAATGGTGGCCCATTGCTTCACCTCATCTCACCTCCCTCTCGCCCCAGTGCAAACCCTCACATGCAGCCCAACCCCAGCGACCCCCTCGCAGGTCCCGCAGAACCAAGCTGTATGAACACTGACCCACCGCAGAAACCTGCAGCCAAACCAAACCGGCTCAATCCCATAAAGAAAGAAGCTGACAACATTGTCCCTGCGATCAACGTTGAGGCCCTCTGATCCCTTTTGCCACATTGCTTCCTCACAAGTCACACAGCGTGGAAACAGGCCCTTCGGCACATTCCATTTAGTCTAACCAAGATGCCCCATCTACGCTACATTTGACCTGTATCCCTCTAAACCTGTCCAAATGTATTTAACTATTATTATTGTACCCACCTCAGCCACTTCCTCTGGTAGCTCATTCCATTTACCCACCACCCTTGTGTGAAAATGTGGCCCTCGGTCTCCGAGTGCTCTTTCCACTCATCCTAGACCCATGCCCTCTAGTTCTTGCTCGACCCCACCCGTGGCAACATCTCCCGATAGCTAATGCCCTCTAATCCAGGCGACACTCTGGTAAACCTCTTCTGCAAACCCTCTCCAAAGCATCCACCTGCTTCCTGTGATGTGGCCTCTGCCAAACAATTGTCCAAACACAGCCTAACCAAAATGCTATAAAGCCGCAACGTGATGCTGTGACTTTTATACTCAAAGCCTCGACCAATGTAGGCAAACATACCACATGCTTTCTTTCCCACCACATTTGTATTGCCACTTTTGGTGAGCTATGGAGATGGACACTAAAATCCCTCAGTTGTTCAGTTCAATTTAGTTTAAAGATGCCGTGCGGAAACAGGCCCTTCGGCCCACCGAGTCGGCACTGACCAGCCATCCTTGCACATTAACACTATCCATTGACACCATCCTACACACACTACACGACACACTCACAATTGTGGATAGGTGACATTCAGCTCAGGGTCCTTCTTCAGACTGAATGCGATGGGGAGAGAAAGATGGAAGAGGTGGTTGCAGGATAAAGTCAGGCAAGTGAAATGTGGATATAGGTGCGGGGTTATTCCAGGAGAAGGTCACCTATCCATGTTCTCCACAGTTGCTGCTTGACCCGCTAAGTTTCTCCAGCAGTTTGTGTCTGGCATCACCTCATATCTGCCCAGATCAATCTCCATCGACCATTTCTGCCATTAACTGCAACTTCACAGACTGCATCTCCACCAATGTTTGTGTCTTCTGCAAACTTACTAAATAACCCATCTACATGAATGCATTATCTTCATAAATGCCGATAAAACGCATGTAAACCGCATCCACTGCCCTCCCATCACCAGAAACTGGGCCGCGGAGTAGGCCATTGCGTGAATGCACCGCTCACTCGGAGGGAGTGGGGGGGGGGACAACACAATGAGGAGGGGGGGTTAGAATGGACTTGGGGAGGTAGGAGGGAGCAGATTGGGGGGAGGGGGAGGGGGGGGGGGTGTTGGTGAATTGGGTGGAGCTGGTGACTGGGAGAGGGGGTGTCCGGACCCAGGGGTGGGAGGAAACGGGGGGGGGGGGGGGGGGGGGGGGAGGACATAAGGGGTGGTGGTGTATTGGCCGTAGCCTGCACTGCCTACCTGTGACCAGGGGCCGGGCCTCCAATCCGTGCACTTTCAGCGGGTTGCAGGTCTGGCGGGCGTGGGGCTTGTCCCTGACCGCGGCGCACTCCTCCTCGTCCCCCACCGTGTCCCCGTCCATGGTCGCGCAGTACACCGGCCGTGTCTGCACCCCTCCCCCGCACGTCACCGAGCACCCGCTCCACGGCCCCGACCGCCAGCTGGGGGGGGGTCAGGAACAACACTGCTACCCCACTCCACACACACAACGCACCACCTACCTCCACCCCATCCCCTGTCTCATACCTTCACCCCCACCCCCCGTCAGGTACCCCCATCCCGTTCTGTAGCCTCACCCCCACCCCCACAGCCCAACCCACTCCCCATCTCCACATCAACCTGACCACCCCCACCCCCATCCAACACCGCACCACCCACACCCCCACCCCCATTACCCCTGACCAACTCCACCACCCACACACCCTCCATACCCCCCGACACCATCCAACCCCGCCGTCTCAAAACCTCTCCCGCCCCCACCATCCAACCCCGCCGTCTCAACAGCACCACCCATCCCACAACACCGCCACCCCCACCCTACCCCTCCGTCTCAACACCACCCACACACCATCACCGCCCCGTCCCCACACTACCCCGCTCCCATTCCCCACCCCACAACCCCACAGCACTGCTCCACAACCAACCCCTCTGTCTCAACGCCACCATCACACCGACACCGCCCCACCCCTCACCATTGAAGCGAGTGTCTGTGAGTACAGAGAGCAGACACACTCGGAATGACATCAGCAGCAGGGGGCAGCGAGGAAGTGGACTGAACGATCACTGACACCGACTCTAGCAGAGGGATCTCCGACCCACGAGGGTGGCAGGTGGGAACCGTGTGCAGCCAGTCAGCTGTAGCAGGTGGACGGGACGGGACGGGACGGGACGGGACGGGGCAAGGTTCACGTGGACACAGAGCCGGTCGAACGGCCGCGGATGACCAAACAGAACTCCCAGCCACAACTGAGGCATCAAGAGGTGAGATGTCAAGAGGTGTGCTGCAAACCTGGGGCAAAGGGCAAGGGCATGGCCTGGGGCAGGGATGCAATTACAACTGAGCTGTACCCGTGTCTATGTCAATGCTCTTGGGAAAGGAAAGCTTTGGAAATGAAGGGCCCATGTACTACATCCACTACAGGCCCACTGAGTGCCCAGACACAGACACACAAATGCACGCACGCACGCACGCGCACACAAACATGTTCACAACCACACACACACAGACAAGCCCACACATAGACATCCACTCACACATGCGGGCACGCATACATAGACACGCACTCGTAAATTTGCATGCACACATGCAGATAGACACATACATGCACATACACTAACATGCACATACACACATATAGACAAACACACTCAGACACAGACATGCATGCACATATATACACTCATACAGTGATAGACACATACACAGAAACATTCTGACACACAGTCACATTCACAAACATACACATACAGACATGTACACGTCTGTACAGGCCCATACACACATGCAGCAAAACACGTGGACTCTGGACTCTGTGATGCTGCTGTTGAGGGCAGGGCCAACCTGCCATGTACTGTGGGTGTTGAGGGAGAGGGAGGGGGAGAGGTCCGGGGTGCGGCAGACACGCAGGGAACGTTGCTGGACTTCCATCCTCACCAAGGGGTGGAGCCTTGCATTAGCGGGCGGCCTGAAATGTGCTTGAAGAGTGTTGTTGTTTGGTGCGGGGTGGGGGAGGGGAGGGGAGGGGGCTGGGATGGGGCAGGGCGCTGGGGAACAGTTCACCGGACACCCGGGCAGGCAGAGCAAGCATCAGCAACACCTCCATCATCACCATTACCACCACCACCACCACCACCAACACCACCACCACCACCACCACAAAGCACCATCACTGCTCGCACCAGCGGCCGGGCTGGGGAACAGGTGAAGCATTCTTGGTTACCTGTGCTCTCTCCACGTTGGGCACTCCCTCTGTTTCCAAGGACGGGGTGGATTTATGAATGTCAGCCTTACATGCGGAACAGAGCTGTGTTTAAGCAGTGTCCTGCCTTCACCTGTCTGGCCCAGTTCACAGGGCGCTGCTACATCCACACACTCACACCCAGCTCCCAGCCTTTGCCCGACCCCGACCCTCACCATCCTGCCACTATAGTTTCACCGATACAGCATGGAAACAGGCCCTTCGGCCCACCGGGTCCATGCCAACTATTGATCATCCTCATTCTATTTTTCCCACTTTCTCATCCCATCCCTGCACACTTGGCTGCAATTTTGCTGCAAAATATTTAGGGTGTGGGAGAAAACCGGAGCACCCGGAGGAAACCCAAGGAAACACAGGCAGAACATGCAAACTCCACACAGACAGCACCCGAGGTCAGGATGGTTGCCGTGTCTCTGGCGCTGGGAGGCAGCAGCCCCACCCGCTACACAACTGAACCGCCCTCTTTGACAATCTCTTCCATCCCAACATCCCGCCCGATCCCCACACTGATCCCGGGCTGGCGGGATCTCCCCACCAGGGAATGTCAGAAAAAGCCCTGAACGCCAGTCCACCTTCTTTAAGAAGAGGCCCGACCCGAAACGTCACGTCCATTTCCTCCAGAGATGCTGCCTGACATGTGTCTATTTTCGGTATAAACCAGCTCCTGCAGTTCCCTTTTATAATATCCCATTGCTGCCCGCTGCCCTCTCCCAGCCTGGCTGGGGCTGAAGGTCACTGCTTGTAACCAAGTGACCCTTCATCACTGATCCCACTCCACTGTAGCCAGCAGATGCCACCAGCTTCTGCCACCTCTACCTTCCCCCCCTCTACCCACCCCCTCAACTCTGAACCCCATCACTGGTCCCTGGGATTCCCGTGAACTGTGGACCCCCAGGAGTACGTCAACACTGCAGTACATGAACCCCCCCATCCACCGGTGACTCCAAGTACCTGGTCACTGGCCCCTCCAGACTGTCAATCCTGGAGCCCCCAGACCCCCTGGAGTGCACCAACCCCAGGATGCGTGAACCCCACCATCATCGGCAGGGGCGGCACCCGTCCATGTTGTGGGCAGACCCCTGGGAACAAAACCTCATGCACCCCCATTGAAATGTCACCTGGACTCCCCCTTCCCCCACACCAGCCCCCCCCCACCACCAACCCCCCCCACACCACCCCCCCCCCCACACCAGCCCCCCCCACACCAACCCCCCCACACACCCCCCCCCCCCACACCAGCCCCCCCCACACTACCCCCCCCCACACCCCCCCACCCCCCCCCCCACCACCCCCCCCCACACTAACCCCCCCCACACTAACCCCCCCCCCCCCACACCAACCCCCCCCACACTAACCCCCCCACACTAACCCCCCCCACACCAACCCCCCCCCCCACACCCACCCCCCCCACACTAACCCCCCCACCCTAAACCCCCCCCCCCACACCAGCCCCCCCCCACTAACCCCCCCCCACACCAACCCCCCCCACACCCCCCCCCACACTAACCCCCCCCCACACCAGCCCCCCCCACAGCCACCCCACCCCCCACACCAGCCCCCCCACACCAGCCCCCCCACACCACACCAGTCCCCCCCCCCACACCAGCCCCTCCCCCCGTGTGGTCTGTGGGTGTGTGACTCACCGTCGTGTGCGGGGGCAGGGCTGGGTGTTGCAGGTCTGGTTGCCTCTGGGCCGGCGGTGGCCCTGGCACAGGTAGTCGGGGTAGGCCTCATTGTCGATGGTGCACGACACCAGTCTGGTCTGGAAGCCTGGGGCAGGAGCACAGATACCCATGTCAGCCCCACATCTGGACCCACCAGCCGCACACAACCCCACCAGGGCCAGTAGTCTGCTCACCTCCAGACCACTGAGGCTGTTCAGCCCACCGACTCCATGCCAGCTCACCGACCAATCCCATCCCCACTCTCACCCTCCCTGGAGCCCAATCCTCCAATGGTCAGTTGCCTCTCACCCTTACACAAGGGGCAATTCCCAGCAGCTGTTTAACCCACCAGCCCCGCACATCTTTAGATGTGGGCGGAAAACCAGAGCGTCTGGAGAAAACCCACGTGGTCACGGGGAGAACATGCAAACTCCACACAGACAGCACCAGAGTCTGGGTCGAACCGGGTTCGTTAGAGGGTGAGGCAGCAGCACTACCAGCTGCATTGTGCTGCCCATCACAATGTCCCTCAGTTCAGGTACATATACACATAAACGAGTGAACTTAAAGGGATTGGGCAGTCTACAAACATCCATTTTCACAGATGGACTGCAGGTAGTAAAGACACAAAGAATTACAGACACTTGTATAGTGGGAAACACAGTTTTTCCTAAAATTTCCAACCAAATGCTCCTCTCCTTTGTAAACACATCTCCCATCTCCTCATTCCCCTTTTATACCCTTTTCCTTCCCCCCCCCCATCTCCTTTCACCTACAGTACATCCCTCTCTCTCTGGCTTTGCATTTCACTCCTCTCATAATCTGACATTCTTTTGTCTCCTTTTCATCCCCAGCCTCTGTCATTTACTCCATCCATCTACCAATCACCCCCACCTCTGTTCTTCAGCTTCTGAAGAAGGGTCCCGACCAGAAACACTGCCTGCCCATTGACCTCCACGATACTGCCAGGCCCGAGGAGTCCCTCCAGTACTTTGTCTTTTTACTGTGGAATTATTTTGACTGGTTGCATCGTGGCCAGGTACAGCACCTCCAACACCCGCGAATGCTAGAGGTTGTAGAGAGAGGTTGACTGAGCCCAGTACATCTTGGTCACTGTCCTCCCCACCATCGGAAGCATCTACATGTGGCATTGCCTCAGGGCAGAGGCATCTATTGTCAAACATCCCACCACCCAGGACATGCCTTCTCCCCAGTGCTACAGTATCGGACACGAGGTACAGAAGCCTGAATCCCACACAACCAGGTCCAGGAACAGCTCCTTTCCTACGACTATAGAAACATAGAAAATAGGTGCAGGAGTAGACCATTCGGCCCTTCGAGTCAGCACCGCCATTCATTGTGATCATGGCTGTTCGTCCCCTATCAATAACGCGTCCGTGCCTGCCTTCTCCCCATATCCCTTGACTCCACTAGCTCCAATAGCTCTATCTAACTCTCTCTTAAATCCATCCAGTGATTTGGCCTCCATTGCCCTCTGTGGCAGGGAATGCCACAAATTCACAACTCTCTGGGTGAAAACGTTTTTTTCTCACCTCAAGTGAAAAGTTAAATAACCTCCCCTTTATTCTAAGACTGTGGCCCCTGGTTCTGGATGGGGGTGGGGTGGGATGGGGGTGGAGATGGGGTTGGGGGTGGGGATGGGGATGGGGTTGGGGGTGGGGGTAGGGTGGGGATGGGGTGAGTATGGGGGTTGGGGTGGGGGTGGGGGTGGGGGTGGTGAGCTTAGGAGAGGTCTCACCACTGCAGTCACCCACCTCCCCCACACTCCTTGTTGCATGGACCCCAGGATCCGACGCTCCAGAAGTAGCCCTGTGGCTGCGCCCCGTTCCGCGACTGGTAGTATTCGTACTCGATGCCACGGTTGGGATCCTGGCTGATTATCTGCAAAGACACAGAGGAGCGTGTGAGATGCATCAGAGTGCAGCCAGCCGGGTAGATTCAGTCGATGGTGGCCCACTACCCCTTGTGCAGGGCTCCCTGGGTTCATGAGCTCTTCCCCTTGTCCTCATGAGTGTGACCAAAGACCCATGTCATGTGAGGGCCACCATGGAAGCGATGGGCCGAGTGGTCTGCTTTCGTGCTGTGCCATCCAGCAACTGGTTGTTGCAAGGTGTGTTATTGCCTGGGATGTCCCTTCCTCACCCCCGGGGATCGCCCGTGTCACTACATCCTTAGGGATTACAGACAGTTGGATGATACGTTCCTCCCTTCCCTCAGGGGCGTTGCTCTATTGGCCACCAGGTCTCACCTTCGCCTCTGGTACAGTGGATGGTTGGCCACCACATGACCCTCATCCTCAGGGACGGTGAACATTGGCCACGCTATGTCTCTCCCTCGTGGACCATGGATGGTTGGCCATGCCATGCCCCTCCCTCAACTCAGGGACAGTAAACTGTTGGCCACCCCTCGTCTCTCCCTCACCCCCGGGGACAGTGGTTGGTTGGCCACTCAATGTCCTCCCCCTTCCCCTACACCATCAGGGAACATTGGCCACCACGTCCTTCCCTCATCCTCAGGGAACGTGGACCATTGGGCGCCGCACCCTCATCCCGGGGACAGTAGACTATTGGCCACCCCATGACCCTCACCTCAGGGATAGTGAACGTTGACCACCCCACCCTCAGCCGCGGCGTCGCCAGTGGCCGCCCCCGTATCTGTGCGGGGAGGGTGTCCTGTAGGTGGGAACAAACGCTGGCAAGGACTGGACCTGCTTAAAGCAGGGTCTTAAGTGCCAAGGTCGTGGGCCAGCCAACGGCCACATGGAGGCAGGCTGCTCTTCAACCTCTCTGGGGTTGGCCAAAATGTAGAAACAAAGAACTGCTGATGGTGCTTTATACTAAAGATAGACACAAAGTGCTGGAGTAAATCAGCGGGACAGGCAGCATCTCTGGAGAAAAAGGGTAGGTGATGATCTGGGTCAGTATCCTTCTTCAGACTGAAACGTTTAGTGGATCCTCTCCTCAGACCCTTCAGCGTGAAGAAGGGTCTCGACCCGAAACGTCACCCATCATTTTCCTCCAGAGATGCTGCCTGACCTACTGGGATCTCTGGGGCTGGTGGCATGGGAAGTTCCCACTGCCTAAGTAACAGACAGGGACGCAGGTTCGATCCTGACTTGGGGCCCTGTCTGAGTGGAGTTTGCACGTTCTCCTTGTGACCACCTGGGCTTCCTCGGGGTGCTCTAGTTTCTTCCAAAGACTTGCAGGTTTGTAGGTCATTTGGCCTCTGTAAATGAACCCTCGTGTGTAAGGAGTGGATGAGGAAGCGGGATACCGTGGAACTAGTGTGAATGGGTGATCAGTGGTCGATGTGGACACGCTAGACCAAAGGGCCAATTGCCATACGGTAACTCTAAATTAAACAAAGCTAAATGCTGAGAACCATATTCTGCACTCTGTATCTCTCCCATCACTCTATCTATTGTACTTGAGTTTGGCTTGATTGTATTTTAGCGTTATCTGGTTTGAACAGAGAGGATGACTAGGATGAGAACGGTCTTTGATTATGTTGGCGGTCCGTATTCCTTCATTCCCTGCATATCCTTCCTTCATTCCCTTCATATTCCTTCATTCCCTGCATAAGCAAAAGGATTTGAGTATAGGAGCAGGGAGGTTCTACTGCAGTTGTACAGGGTCTTGGTGAGACCACACCTGGAGTATTGCGTACAGTTTTGGTCTCCAAATCTGAGGAAGGACATTATTGCCATAGAGGGAGTGCAGAGAAGGTTCACCAGACTGATTCCTGGGCTGTCAGGACTGTCTTATGAAGAAAGACTGGATAGACTTGGTTTATACTCTCTAGAATTTAGGAGATTGAGAGGGGATCTTATAGAAACTTACAAAATTCTTAAGGGGTTGGACAGGCAAGATGCAGGAAGATTGTTCCCGATGTTGGGGAAGTCCAGGACAAGGGGTCACAGCTTAAGGATAAGGGGGAAATCCTTTAAAACCGAGATGAGGAGAACCTTTTTCACACAGAGAGTGGTGAATCTCTGGAACTCTCTGCCACAGAGGGTAGTTGAGGCCAGTTCATTGGCTATATTTAAGAGGGAGTTAGATGTAGCCCTTGTGGCCAAGGGGATCAGGGGGTATGGAGAGAAGACAGGTACGGGATACTGAGTTGGATGATCAGCCATGATCATATTGAATGGCGGTGCAGGCTCGAAGGGCCGAATGGCCTACTCCTGCACCTAATTTCTATGTTTCTATATCCAGGTGCCTATCCAAAAGCTTCTTAAACACCACTATTGTATCTCTCCACCACCACCACTGGCAATTCATTCCAGGGCATCCACCATTCTCTGTGTGTTTAAAAAAACTTGGCTCCCACAGTTCCTTTAAACTTTGCACTCTCATCTTGACCCTATGCCCTCTAGTTATAGTCATAGAGTGTGGAAACAGGCCCTTCGGCCCAACTTGCCCACACCGGCCAACAATGTCACAGCTACACTAGTCCTACTTGCCTGCGCTTGGTCCATATCCCTCCAAACCTGTCCTATCCATGTACCTGTCCAACTGTTTCTTAAACGATGGGATAGTCCCAGCCTCAACTACCTCCTCTGGCAGCTTGTTCAATACACCCACCACCCTTTGTGTGAAAAAGTTACCCCTTGGATTCCTATTAAATCTTTTCCCCTTCACCTTGAACCTATGTCCTCTGGTCCTCGATTCCCCAACTCTGGGTAAAAGACTCTGTGCATCTACCTGATCTATTCCTCTCATGATTTTATATACCTCTATAAGATCTCCCCTCATCCTCCTACTCTCCATGGAATTGAGAATCTTTGACATTTCCACCCTGGGGAAAAAGATCCTGACTGTCTACGCTATCCATGGCTCTCGTAGTTGTACATACTTCTATCACGACTGCTCTCAGCCTCCAAAGTTCCAGAGAAAATAATCCAAGTTTGTCCTACCACTCCTGATAGCTAAAAGTCTCCAATCTCGGCAGCAGTCTGGTAAACCTTCTGGTGAGCATGCCGTTCCTTCTCCCAAGCCCGCACATCCTCCCTGTAATGGAAGTGCACACAATACTCCAAATGCTGCCTAGCCTAAGCTTTATAAAGCTGTGACATGCCATCGTGTATGTGTCGCCATCGCCATGCACTCTTATGTGTAGGAAGGAACTGCAGATGCTGGTTTACACCGGAGATAGACACAAAATGCTGGGGTAACTCAGCGGGATGGGCAGCATCTCTGGAGAGAGGGAATGGGCGACGTTGTTCGGGTCGAGATCCTTCTTCAGACTCACTCATACTCAGCGCCCTCTGCTGATGATTGCACGGTATTCAGTCCCATACACAGCTCCTCAGCAATGAAGCATCCCAGGCCTGCATGCTGAGGGACCCGCACAACATTCAGGTGTGGGGCTGGTGTACAACAGGTAACACTAACACCACAGGTGTACCAGGCAATGACCTTCTCCAACAGTGACAGTCTCCCCACATGCCACTGACGTTTGATAGCTTCACTGTCAACAAGTAGAACCCTGGGGAGTATTAGACAACGGCAGGCATACAAGTCCAAGGACCTCTGAAGGTGGTAGCACAGGTGGATAAAGTGGTGTGGCAGGCACATGGGATGTTTGCTTTCATTTATCGATGCCTGGTATCCAAGAGCAGGGAGTATATACTACAGCTTCATACAACATTGGTTTGGCTACATGTGGGAGTACCGTGCGTAGTTGTGGCCAACATGGAAACAGGTAGGTGATTGTGCTGGAGAGGGTGCAGACCAGATTCAACAAGACGTTACCAGGGATGGATCATACTAGTTACGTGGAGAGACTGCATTTATTGCCCTCTGGAGTGGCGGAGATTTGATAGAGGCACACATCATTACGGTAGGTGATTGTAGGGGAGATAGCAGCACATTTTCCCATTATTTCAAATTGAGGCAATAGGTTTGAAATGACAGGTTAGTTGTTTCGAGGAAAATGCTTTCACCCAGAAGCTGGTTGGATGCTGAGGGGGTGGTGGGGGCAGGTAGTCTCACCCATTGAGGTGTCTGACAAACACTTGAATCACCGAGAATGAGAAGGCTACGGACCAAGTGCTAACAAGTGGCGTAGAGTGATGAATCAATGGGTTCCACACTATCTACATGGAGGGATGTTGACCTAATGCAGGCAAATGGGACAAGCCCAGAATGCCAGCGTGGTCGGCATGGACAAGCTGGGCCGAAGGGCCTGTGCATTGCACCAGAGCACTAAAGCACTATCCTGGATGGTCCTTACTTAGTTTAGTTCAGTTTCGGGATACAATGCCAAAACAGGCTCTTCGGCCAATGTAGTCCGTGCTGACCAGCGATCCCCGCACACTAACGCACTATCCTGCACACACGAGGGACAATTTACACTTATACCAAGCCAATTAACCTACAAACCTGCACTTCTTTGGGAGTGTGGGAGAAAACCGGAGCACCCAGAGAAAACCCATGCAGGTAGTGGGGAGAACGTACAAATATCTCTGGCAACTCTATCGCTGCTCCACCAGAAACACACTGGACCGGACTCAAACTCAGCGGCTACTGGGGTCCTGAGGGTGCCCAGTAGTACGGGGTCTTTGAGGAAGAGCCTGAGGTTCCCTCACACGGGGGGGGGGTTCTCTTCACCCCACCGCTGTCCAATGCACTGACCTCGAGGATGAGGGGCTCGGAGGTGGGTCCTCGGCCGTGCAGCGTCTCGGGGGTCCCGTCCCCCTCGGCCCCGCGCTGGTAGTGCAGGACGGTGCCTGCCACGTGTAGGGCCCGGCTGGGGTCGATGGTCCAGTGGCCATTCAGATAATGCTCCCCACGCACGTTCTTCACGGCTGCAGGCGGCAACACCGGGAGGTCAGTGGGGGCCGGAGTGGGGGAGGGGGGAGGGGGACATGATTGGGGATTGGGTTGAGATGGGGCGGGGACGGGAGCGCAGGGGGACGGGCAGGTGGGGGCAGAGGGCAGGGCCAGCAGGGGGGAGTGGGGATGGGGATGGGGGTGGGGGACCAGAGGCAGGGGACAGGACGGGACGGAATGGGCCAGAGGGGAGGAGCGGGGCAGGGGGGGGGGCGGGGAGGGTCAATGGGCAGGGTGGGCCATGGGGGGAGGAGCGGGGCAGGGGGTGGGGGCGGAGGGATACAGGGATTAGGGTGCAGGACAGGGGCAGAGCAGGAGGGGGTAGGGGCGAGGAGAAGGTGCTAGCAAGGGAAGTGCTTCTCAGCCACTCTGCATGGGCAGCGGGGGAGGAGGGGGGGCACTTTTTATAATAATACAAAATGCTTTTATTCAAACAAACACCATTGCATAGTAGCAACTAAATCAAAGTTATGAAATCACCTTTATCTACAATACACTCAACGCCCAGTGGCGGCCAGCATTCACGGAGTCGTCATGGATACCGCGAGGGCACGGACGTAGGCCCGGAAGAGGGGAAGGCGAGCGCTAGGAGCTTACGAGTGGCCAGAAGGCACAGAGGCCCGTCGCACTGAGCTAGCACACCCACTGTGGGCTGAATGGCCTCCAGCACTGTGTATGTACAATGACAGGGAAGAGGGGTGAGGGGGCTGTGGCGAGGGGGAGGGTTATGGCCGTACGCAGGAAGGTAGTGGACACGCCAGGTGTCACACAGGAGTGCGCGGTGCGGTGCGGTGAACTCTGTGCGGAGGTCATCGATGCAGCCAAGGGCACCCACCCCATCCCCTCCTGCACATCGCGGGAGCTTGTAGTGTCAGGGTTAAACTGGCAATTTCAGCTCAAATGTGAAATGGGGTTATCAGCTCTGTTAGCAGCCCTTATGTTCCACAGCCTGTCGAGAACAAGTTTCCAGACGGGTTAGCTTGTTGGTGTGAGACCGTTCATGGTGCACGTATCCTCCTCCGCTCCTCCTGCGCAGGGAATGAGGCGGGGAGAGGAGGAGCGAGCCGGAGAAAGGCCACAAGACCATAAGTGATAGGAGTAGAATTAGGCCATTCGGCCCATCAAGTCTACTCTGCCATTCAATCATGGCTGATCTACCTCTCCCTCCTAACCCCATTCTCCTGCCTTCTCCACATAACCCCTGACACCCGTACTAATCATGAGAAGACGGTCACGACTTACCGAGGTAATTCCGTGTGGGGAGGACTTCGCGGATATGGATACTCGTGGCCCCGATGGGAATGATGTGGATTTGATTGTAACCTGTCAGTGAGAACGAGACAGTGATTGGTTCATCCTCGCTCGGTAAACACCTGCGCAGAAATAAGAACGGACCGCACATCGATCACGGGGCACACGGTGGCGCAGAGCAACTGCCTCGCAGCGCCAGACACACGGGTTCGATCCTGACCTTGGATGCTGTCTGTGTGGAGTTTTCATGTTAACCATATAACAATTACAGCACGGAAACAGGCCATCTCGGCCTTACAAGTCCGTGCCGAACAACTTTTTTTCCCTTAGTCCCACCTGCCTGCACTCATACCATAACCCTCTATTCCCTTCTCATCCATATGCCTATCCAATTTATTTTTAAATGATACCAACGAACCTGCCTCCACCACTTCCACTGGAAGCTCATTCCACACCGCTACCACTCTCTGAGTAAAGAAGTTCCCCCTCATGTTACCCCTAAACTTCTGTCCCTTAATTCTGAAGTCATGTCCTCTTGTTTGAATCTTCCCTATTCTCAAAGGGAAAAGCTTGTCCACATCAACTCGGTCTATCCCTCTCATCATTTTAAAGACCTCTATCGTCCCCCATTTAACCTTCTGCGCTCCAGAGAATAAAGACCTAACTTATTCAACCTATCTCTGTAACTTAGTTGTTGAAACCCAGGCAACATTCTAGTAAATCTCCTCTGTACTCTCTCTATTTTGTTGACATCCTTCCTATAATTGGGCGACCAAAATTGTACACCATACTCCAGATTTGGTCTCACCAATGCCTTGTACAATTTTAACATTACATCCCAGCTTCTATACTCAAATATACATCATATACATCAACATTACTATTAAAACACAAATGAATGTGTTATAACACCAAGAAAGCCAACCCCAATGTCAAGGTAGTGTCTAAACTGCCTCCACATACAACGCAGAACAATAACTAACTCCAGATCCTGAAGAAGGGTCTCGACCTGAAACGTCACCCATTCCTTCTCCCCAGAGATGCTGCCGACTGTCCCGCTGAGTTTTTAACATTACATCCCAGCTTCTATACTCAGATATTTCTATACTTCTATACTATGTGCTCCCTGTGTTACGGTTACCTCCCACATCCCAAAGACATGCAGCTTTGTTATTTAGCTGGCCCCTGTAAATTGCCCCTTGTATATTGGAGTGGATGCAAAAATAGGCTTAACATGGAACTAGTGTGAATGTGTGTTGGATGATCATTGTGGACTCAGTGGGCCAAGGGGCCTGTTTCAACCAATCAATGAAACGCACCTTTGGGTAAATCTACAACGTCAAACGTGGCTTTCACTTTAGAACAGGAGCTTCCGTCTCCCCCGCACTCCAGACACTTGTCCTCAGTCTGTAACGATTCCAGCGTGTTGTCACAACCCATCGCCTGCAACAACAGAACCACTTAGTGAAGCACGAGGCTTCCACTCAGACCAGAGGCACAGCGGAGAACAGGGCCACTGGGGAGGTTCCGTTATAGAGCACTTCAGTTATAGGGTGAGACTCAGTAGACTAAGAGGTTTTTAGATATGCACATGGATATGCAGTCAGAGGAGATGAGTCTGTCTAGGCACCATATTGTGGACTGAAGGGCCTGTTCCTGTGCTGTACTGTGTGCTATGTTATACGGTCCCTCTGGTTACAGGGTAACAGGTAAAAGCTGCTGCCTCACAGGAGGGGGAGCGGGTCTCCAGGGTGAGTCGGGGTCGGTACGCAGGTCCCTGGAGCACCTGGCACAGTCTGAGGCCTGGTCCTGGGCAGGGGGACCCTGTGACTACACCCCTAGTGCACACAGTGACACCAGGCCTCAGTGTTCCCATCACCGTGACCACACCGGGTGTACCCGGCTCCAAGACAACAGGCCCCAAGAGAGTCTGAAGAAGGGTCTCGACCCGAAACGTCGCCCATTCCTTCTCTCCTGAGATGCTGCCTGTCCCGCTGAGTTACTCCAGCAATTTGTGTCTACCTTCTGATATCTGAGCTCCGGTGTTTGGTGGTGGTTGCCCGACACTGGTACTGCTGGGCAGCCTGAGGCCAGCACGGTGACTGGTCACCCTGCAACGGTGGGACCGGGAGCGAGGGGGGAGGGAGTGAGGGGAGAGAGAGGGGAGAGGGAGGGGGGGGGGGGGGGGGAGGGAGGGAGGGAGGGAGGGAGGAGGGAGAGGAGGGGAGAGAGGGAGAGAGAGAGGGAGGAGAGTGGGAGAGAGAGAGAGGGAGAGAGACGGGAGGGAGGGAGGGAGACAGAGGGAGAGAGGGAGAGAGAGAGGGGAGAGGGAGGGAGGGGAGAGGGGGGAGGAGGGAGAAGGGGGGAGAGGGGGGGAGGGAGAAGGGAGAGAGGGAGAGAGAGAGGGAGAGAGGGAGGGAGAGAGAGGGAGGGAGGGAGAGAGGGAGGGAGGGAGAGAGGGGGGAGGGAGGGAGGGAGGGGGAGGGGAGGGGGGGAGGGAGAGAGGGGAGGGAGGGGGGAGGGAGAGAGAGAGAGAGAGAGAGACTGTGCTGCCAGCTCCTCATCACCCTCAGTGAAGGGACGTCTCCATCAATGGCGGCCCGGACCAGGTAGTGACCACTGTGAGGAGATGATCGAGGCTCCCTAAGACGGGGGGGCAGTGGGGGCAACCCTCGACGGGGTAGGAGGGCTCTCCTTCATCGAGGTGGGGAGCAGGGGTCAGGCAGCGAGCGGCTGGTGCTGCCTCAGCCCGGCCTGGCCTGGGGCAGCCTCACCTTGCACACCCCCTGCACACAGATGTCTCTGCCGCCCGGCTCACATAGCGTCCCGTCTTTGACTGCCACCCCGTGACGGTAGTAGAAGTTCTCCCCGCGAGGGATACAGTTCAGCTCACACTTGTTGGAGGCTGTGGGAAGGAAGACAAGAGAACTGCCGGTAAACCCTCAAGCCCAAATACTGCCGTCCAGTAATAATATATTAGTCACGTGCTACAAAACAGAGTGAAAAACGATGTCTGGAAAAGAACTGCAGATGCTGGTTTAAACCGAGGAGAGACACAAATGCTGGAGTAACTCAACGGTAAAAGCAGCATCTCTGGAGAGAAGGAATGGGTGACATTGTGGGTCGAGACCTTTCTTCAGACTGCCTGCAATGCCTGCTGTCCAGTCAAATTGTACCATGCAGGAGTACAGCCAAGCTCCACACATCTATCAGCCTGAAGAAGGGCCTCGGCCAGAAACATCACCCATTCATAAGTTCATAAGTGATAGGAGGAGCAGAATTAGGCCATTGGGGCCAACAAGTCTACTCCGCCATTCAATCATGGCTGCTTGAATCAGGCAGCATCTCCTTCTCTCCCGAGATGCTGCCGGTCCCGCTGAGTTACTCCACCATTTCGTGTCTATCTACACCAGTACACCAGGGAGTGCCATAAGAAAATACAAGCTTGCAGAATATAGTTTTACAGCGTTACAGCTATAGAGAAAGTGCAGATTTTTAAAAGCGCAAGGTCCACATTGAGGTAGGTTGGAAGATCAGGACTACACCTTAGCTTATGGTTGGACCGTTCAATAGTTTGATAGCTGCTGGGACGTTCTTTTCTAGAGTGCCCGCCTCCCCTCCTGGCTGCACAGTTGGGGTGGGGGTGGGGAGATGTAGCACAGTTGGCTGCAGGGTCCAGCCCTGCTGGGCGGGCAATCCGCACAGTCTCAGCGCCTTCACCCCTCACCCACGCTGAGCATCGGTCCCTCTGCCCTTCCAACCTCCAGCCCAGTCCACTCCACCACCACAGTGCCCTGAGAGCCACACCTCCTGAACTGTGGGGTGGCACAGTGGTAGAGTTGCTACAGTGCCACAGACCCGGGTTAAATCCCGACTATGGGTGCAGTCTGTATGGAGTTTATACGTTGTCCACAGGACCTTTGTGGATCTTCATTTCCTCCAAAGATGTACAGGTTTGTAAGGTAATTGGCTTGGTGTAAATGTAGATTGTCCCGAATGTGAGTGTAGGATAGTGTTAATGTGTTGGTTGGCGCGGACTCGGTGGGCCGAAGGGCCTGGTTCCACACTGTATCTCTAAACTAAACTGGAACTAAACTAAACACGAACATTCTCACTGCACCAAGCATTCGGCAGCGTCTCAATGAAGCACAAGTCGTTGGTGAGGCCGTGTGGAGAATTGTGTTCCGTTTTGGTCACCTTGTAGAAACAATGTTACATGATGTTGCCTGAGCTCGTGAGAGGTTGGGCAGACTAGGACTTTACTCCCTGGAGTGCAGGAGGCTAAGGGGTGATCTTATAGAGGTGTAATATCATGCGGGGAATAGATAAGGTGAATGCACGCTCTTTAGGGGAACTGTAGGATATTGGTTTAAGGTGAAAGGGGGAAGATTTAATAGGGACATGAGGGGCAATTTTTTCATACATGGCGGTGGGTATATGGAACAAGTGCCAGAGGAATTAGTTGAGGCAGTCAATGCAAGAACATTTGACAGAGGGGGAAGGGGAGGAGAGTGGGGAGGTGGGGAGGGGGAGGGAAGTTGGAGGGGATAAAGTGGAGGGGAGAGGGATGAGGTGGGGGAGAAAGACTGTTTCTCAGCGCCCCGTGACCTGCTCACCTCCATAGTACGGCAGCCACTTGTATTGCTTGCCCTGAAAGTCGGTGCCATCAAAGGCGGAGCACTGCTCTTCCCGGAAATCATGCGAGCCTTCCGGGCAGTCCTGTGGGAACGCCGGGATGATCAGAGGGAGGGAAGAGAGCCCACTTCCACAGGCCCGGTGAAGGGTCACACAACCTGCCTGCCCACCCCATCCCAGTCCTTATCCCCACCCCCTCCTGCCCTACCCCTCGTCGTCCCCCACCCCCTCCTCCTCCCCCTCCCCTCCCCCCTCCCCCTCCCCTCCTTCCTCACCCCTCATCCTCTCCACTCTCCCTCCCCTCTCCTCCTCCCCCTCCTCACCCCACCCTTCCACCCAAACGCTCCTCCTATCCGCTCCCCACCCCTCTCTTACTCCCCCACCAGTGCTGTCCGGTCATTGTGTGAACTGTCGGCAGTCAGGAAGTCATGTTGCAGTTTGTATAAAACCTTTGTCTTCATTAAACCACTTTTTTGTTGTATTTTGCCAGCGTCCGCCTGGGGCTCCAACAACAAGACCCGGAGCGCGGCCTTGCATCACCCGGCGCGGCGTTAATGGCCGCGGGACAATTGTTATCGCCCGCCGGGGGCTCTGACTTTGACTCTGACATCGGGGGGGAGAGGGAAGTGCAGGGGAGAGATACGGTTTTTTTTGCCTTCCATCACAGCGAGGTGGAGATGCGCTGTGATGGATGTCTGTGTAAATTGTGTTGTGTCTTGGGTCTTTCTTTTCTTGTATGTATGACTGCAGAAACAACATTTCACTTGAGCCTCTATGAGGTTCAAGTGACAAATAAATTGTATTGTATGAGTATTGTGCACAGTACTGTCCGTCCCATTGCAGGAGAGATGTGGAGGCCTTTGAGAGGGTGTAGACTTTGTCCACCAGGATGTTGCCTGGGTATTCACTTTATGGAGAGGTTGGACAAACTTGGATTGTTTTTTCTGTAGCATCAATGGCTGGGGGAACCCTCACCCCCCGCCCCCACGTCAGCCCCACTCACACCCCACACCCCTCCACCCCCAGCCACCCCCCCCCACCCCCCCATCACATCCCCTCCCCCACTCACACCCCCATCCTCTCCCTCCCCCCCCCTCACATCCCCCACCTCCCTCACAGAGCCCCCCCCCCCCCCCCCCCCCCCTTGTCACCTCAACATTTACCTCCTAAAGCCTGCTGACCAGCTCTTGGAAGTGGAGACCCGATCCCCCAGCCTATCCTGGACCCTCAGCAGGCGATCCCTCCCCCCTCCCTCCCTCCCTCACCCCCTCCCTCTCAGTGCTAACTGAGGTCTTGTGAACCACACCTCGATCGCCACCCTCCGTGCACAGCCAGCCTCTCCCTCGCCCCCACCCCCTCAGTGCCACAGCCCCATACTGTACCTGGACGTTGCAAACTCGGTAATCTCTCAGCGGCCCCAGGCAGTTGCTCCCACCGTCTCGCCTGTAATAAACGGGGAGATCAGAGCACTGACAACACACGGACGCTTGCACAGAATATTGTACAAAATACAGGTTAAACAAGTAGACAACACGCTCATCTCCAAACCTTCTCTCTCAGTCCCTCCCCCACCCTCGACATCCAGCGGGTTCATATCCCTTCGTTATCACCTCCACCACAGCCAACAATGGACCATTGTGGGCTCCACCTTTCCTTGGTCACATGTGCCGGCTCTGATTTGTTCTGTGCCTTTTAACACCTCAGTTTCCCTCACCACTGACTCTCAGTCTGAAGGAAGGTCTCGACCTGAAACAGGCCCTTACATAAAACTATAAGAGACATAGATGGAGAAGACAGTCAGCTCTTTCTCAGGGTGGAATTAGAGGGCATAGTTTTAAGGTCAGAGGGCGAGAGTGTAAAGGAGATGTGCGACACAAGGTCGTGCGGTGGGTGCCTGGAATGCGCTGCCACTTGTGGTGGTGGACGCAGATACGATAGTGACATTTGAGAGGCTTTTAGATAGGAACATGGAGGTCCTACCTCCCTGCATTCCTACACAACACAACAAACTACCTCTAGCACTGCCTGGGCTTGTTCTCTCATTAGATCTTGCACTAATGTCTTGCTTTTTCAATCTTTTACTTTTCAATTCTTGTAGAATGTAGTTATGTTTTGGTGCATTATCTGAGTCGACATGTGTATGATGCTGCTGCTGCGAGCAAGATCTTCACTGTACCCCACCATACTTGTGTACATGACAATAAAATCAACTTGACGTGACTGGTGCTGGAAGTTCTGTAGCAACTACTCGGGGAACGAGCTCAGTCATGTCTAGTGACTCATCCAGCATCAGGTGCCAATCTTAAAACTGGGACAGTCCTGCTGGGCCGAATATCCTGCACGTCTATTGTAAAAATCCACAAACCATGCACAGTATTTTTTCACTGTACCTCGGTAACACGTGACAATAAACTAAACTAAACTGTAGCGTTACTGTAAATGGAAGAGAAGTTTAGTTTAGTTTGGAGATGCAGCGCGGAAACAGGCCCTTAGGCCCACCAAGTCCGCGCCGAACAGCGATCGCCGCACGTTAACACTATCGACACACACTAGGGACGATTTACAATTATACCGTCAATTATCCTACACATGTACGTCTTTGGAGTGTGGGAGGAAACCGGACATCCCGGGGAAAACCCATAAGGTCACGGGGAGCACGTACAAACTCCGTACAGACAGCACCCGTAGTCAGGATCGAACCCGGGTGTCTGGCGCTGTAAGGCAGCAACTCTACCATTGCGCCATTGTGCCTCCCTGACTTCCTACAGGCCCCACAAACAGTTCTTGGCTGGCGAATGTGCACTGATGCTTCTAATGTCATCCCCCCGTGTTTTGTCTCTACTGCGACACGGTGATGCAGGGGTAGAGTTCTGTCTGTGCTAGGGTGCTGTCTGTGCGGAGTTTGTGCGTTCACCCCGTGATCCTGTGGGTTTTCCCCGGGATCTCCGGTTTCCTCCCACACTCCAAAGACGTGTACGTGTAGGAAAATTGACTTGGTATTAATGTAATAAGTCCCTAGTGTGTGGAGGTATTGTTAGTGTGCGGGGATCGCTGGTCAGTGTGGACTCAGTGGGTCAAAGGGCCTGTTTCCGTGCTGTATCTCTAAACTAAACTATTTGCTGCCCCTTTTTATTCAGTAGCATCAGGTGGGCAGTTCCCTCTTACACAGTTGTGGGTTTGACTCCTCACCAAGTCTGAGCACCGGCATTCGTAGCTTAGTTTAGAGTTACAGCACGGAACAGGCCCTTCGGCCCACCGAGTCCATGCTGACCATCCCTCGCCTGTTCACTGAGAAGTTCCATATCTTCCCGCTTCCTCATCCATTCTCCACACAAGCGGCACAATTCACCCACAAACCCGCACATCTTTACCATGTGGCCGGAAACCCACGCGGCCACAGAGAGAACGTGCAAACTCCACACCGACAGCACCCGAGGTCAGGATCGAACCGGGTCTCTGGCGCTGTGCGGCAGCGGCTTTAACAGCTGGGTCACTGTGTTGGCCATCAAGCCACTCGTGAGGTGACCAGACGGTGGGACGATGGTGGTGGTTGGGGTTAGGGGCGGAGGTGTTGGACTCAGCCCCTGGGGCCATTCGACTTGCTCCCCCACATGTTCACACATGTCTCCCCCCCCTTGACGTCTACCTCAGCGGGTGGCGCTGATACAGGGTGGTGGAATCCAGCAACAACAACAAAAACAGGCCACGTTTGGAAAGAGAAAAATTGTCAAACTAGGATTGTTTGTGCTACACTGAAGCACTGTGTTCAGGTTGTTTCAGGAAAGGCAGAATGAATGCTGTGTTCATTCACATGTCTGTTGGCAACACTCACTGCCTGCAGGGCAACACAGCAGCCTCCCACAATTACCACCCCCATCCAAGCCTTGCTTTTACCACAGAACCACGCATACCGTAAGATTCCTGAATGACACAGCCTGGGAAATTGCTGCTTAAGCCTGCTTCACCAACCTTTCATTAATGTAATGAAGGGTTATCTGTAACCCCGGCGTTGGTGGAGCTTTTGTCTTCAACATCAGCCACACTGTTTTACATTGTAAGAAAGTATTTTGTCAGGACACTGGAGGTCAGAGAGTCAGTCACTTGACTCTGCCACACACCGACTCTAACCCTAATACAGGAGCCCAGATGGTGCCTGATGCATCCCCCTGTGGCTGGGAAACTGATACATCTGCCCTGTTGCTGGGAAACCAGGCGCATTGCCCCTGTTGCAGGAAACCAATGCATCTCCCTGTTGCTGGGATCCATCTGATTGCAGCTTTGTTGCTGCTGTATTTCTTGCATTATTGCCGTGGCCGATCTTCAAAGATCTTCAAAGTAGCTATGGTAGCTATGGTAGCTATGGAAACTATGAGGATCAAAGAAGAGGAAGTACTGACACTTTTGAGAAATATAAAAGTGGATAAGTCTCCAGGTCCGGACAGGATATTCCCTAGGACATTGAGGGAAGTTAGTGTAGAAATAGCAGGGGCTATGGCAGAAATATTTCAAATGTCATTAGAAACGGGAATAGTGCCGGAGGATTGGCGTACTGCGCATGTTGTTCCATTGTTTAAAAAGGGGTCTAAGAGTAAACCTAGCAATTATAGACCTGTTAGTTTGACGTCAGTGGTGGGCAAATTAATGGAAAGAATACTTAGAGATAATATATATAAGCATCTGGATAAACAGGGTCTGATTAGGAACTGTCAACATGGATTTGTGCCTGGAAGGTCATGTTTAACTAATCTTCTTGAATGAAGAAACAAGGGGACATGACATGAGAATTAAGGGACTGAAGTTTAGGGGTAACATGAAGATGTTACACGGGAAATTGATGCGGGTAACGCAGTGGATGTTGTGTATATGGACTTCAGTAAGGCCTTCGACAAGGTTCCTCATGGAAGGTTGGTTAAGAAGGTTCAATGGTTGGGTATTAATGGTGGAGTAGCAAGATGGATTCAACAGTGGCTGAATGGGAGATACCAGAGAGTAATGGTGGATGGTTGTTTGTCAGGTTGGAGGCCAGTGACGAGTGGGGTGCCACAGGGATCTGTGTTGGGTCCACTGTTGTTTGTCATGTACATCAATGATCTGGATGATGGTGTGGTAAATTGGATTAGTAAGTATGCAGATGATACTAAGATAGGTGGGGTTGCGGGTAATGAAGTAGAGTTTCAAAGTCTACAGAGAGATTTATGCCAGTTGGAAGAGTGGGCTGAAAGATGGCAGATGGAGTTTAATGCTGATAAGTGTGAGGTGCTACATCTTGGCAGGACAAATCAAAATAGGACGTACATGGTAAATGGTAGGGAATTGAAGAATGTAGGTGAACAGAGGGATCTGGGAATAACTGTGCACAGTTCCCTGAAAGTGGAATCTCATGTAGATAGGGTGGTAAAGAAAGCTTTTGGTGTGCTGGCCTTTATAAATCAGAGCATTGAGTATAGAAGTTGGGATGTAATGTTAAAATTGTACAAGGCATTGGTGAGGCCAATTCTGGAGTATGGTGTACAATTTTGGTCGCCTAATTATAGGAAGGATGTCAACAAAATAGAGAGAGTACAGAGGAGATTTACTAGAATGTTGCCTGGGTTTCAGCAACTAAGTTACAGAGAAAGGTTGAACAAGTTAGGGCTTTATTCTTTGGAGCGCAGAAGGTTAAGGGGGGACTTGATAGAGGTTTTTTAAAATGATGAGAGGGATAGACAGAGTTGACGTGGAAAAGCTTTTCCCACTGAGAGTAGGGAAGATTCAAACAAGGGGACATGACATGAGAATTAAGGGACTGAAGTTTAGGGGTAACATGAGGGGGAACTTCTTTACTCAGAGAGTGGTAGCTGTGTGGAATGAGCTTCCAGTGAAGGTGGTGGAGGCAGGTTCGTTTTTATCATTTAAAAATAAATTGGATAGTTATATGGATGGGAAGGGAATGGAGGGTTATGGTCTGAGCGCAGGTATATGGGACTAGGGGAGATTATGTGTTCGGCACGGACTAGAAGGGTCGAGATGGCCTGTTTCCGTGCTGTAATTGTTATATGGTTATATGGTTATATGTTATATCTGTGGTTGCAGATGAAGCTGGGAAATCCCACCTCCATCCTCCTGATTCCCCATGTAAAGAAGGAACTGCAGATGCTGGTTCACACCAAAGACAGACACAAAATGCTGGAGAAACGCAGCGGGACAGGCAGCATCTCTGGAGCCTGTCCAGCTCGAGACCCTTCTTCAGACTGAGAGTCAGGGGGGGAGGGAATCTTGACATAGGGAAGGGTAAGGTGTAAAAATGACTGATAAGGAAAAGTAGGATGTTCATTGTTAGCTGAGGTGAGGGTGACAACACATCATACAATTAGTAATATTCCCTGGAGTTCTCTACCTTTATATTCCAACAAGGCCATATCTGATTTCAGCTACCTAAACTTTACATCTATTTTCTTTTTCTTTTTGACTGAGTTGACAACATCCGTCATTGTCCAAGGTTCCCTAACCTTCCCATGCTCTGTCTATCTTTGACAAATACTGGAGGTCATAACTGTAAGGTGAGAGGGACAGACTTCAAAGGAGAATGTGGGGCAGGCTTCCTCTTCACACAGACTCTTTACAAATAGGGTGGTGAGTGCCTGGGACGCACCACCTGGGGCGATGGGGGTGAGGCAGATACAACAGTGATGTTAAAGAGGCTTTGTGCTCGCTTCGGCAGCACATATACTAAAATTGGAACGATACAGAGAAGATTAGCATTGCCCCTGCGCAAGGATGACACGCAAATTCGTGAAGCGTTCCATATTTTTTTAAAAGAAAAAAAAAAAAGATAAAAGAGGCTAAAAGATTGGCTAAAAAGACAAAGTGCTGGAGTAAAGGGCCGGTCCCACCAGCATGGACTGCATCTGGCGAGCGCGGCTGGTCCCACTTCGATCGGCGGAGGCGTATGGAGTTGTGCGGGGCTGGTCCCGACATTGCGCGGGGCTCCGAAAAACTGTCCGAAAATTCCGCGTGGCAACGGCCTGTCGGCCCGCAGCCGCATTGAGGCCGTACGCAGCGCCTTGACGCCGCACACACATGATGTCACCGCCCGGCATGCCGTTGCGAGATGACGTAACTGCCCGACGCCGTGCGACGTCCAAATTCAGTCGGCCCGCCTCCTGCCCAGCTGATTGGTGAGTATGATGTCGGGACCAGCCCAGCACAACTCCAGACGGCTCCGCGGTTGGAAGTGGGACCGGTCCCGCGAGGCCGTACGCCTCAAGCCACCACCTTTGGTCGCGCTAGACGCATGCAATCGCATGCTGGTGGGACAGGCCCTTAACTCAGCGGGTCATGTGGCGTCTGTGAAGAACATGGATAAGCAATGTTTCAGTTTGCCTCCCTTCTGCCCTCTTGTTGGTTACGTCGAACTGTTCTTGTTTTAAACACAGCCCTCCAGATGTTTTAGTTAATACATGGACACGCAGGCACTGGCTCACTGGATCATATGCAGGCAGAGCAGGAGCTTAGTTTGTTCAGCCAAGGTGTGGGACTCTTCTATGTTCTTCCCCAGGGAAACATGTTGGTCCTGAATGCTGAACAGCTGTGCTTTTTACACGTTGTGCACGGCACGGTGGTACAGCGGTAGAGTTACTGCCTTGCAGCGCCAGAGACCCAGGTTCAATTCTGACTACGGGTGCTGTCTGTACAGAGTTTGTACGTTCTCCCCATGACCTACGTGAGTTTGCTCCGATTTCCCACACTCCAAAGACGTACAGGTTTGTAGGTTAATTGGCTTGGTAAAGTTGTAAATTGTCCCTAGTGTGTGTAGGATAGTGTTCGTGTGCGGGGATCGCTGGTCGGTGCAGACTCGGTGAGCCCAAGGGCCTGTTTCCGCACTGTATCTCTAAAACAAAAACTAAAAAACCTCCCACAT